>NC_081555.1:181768261-181895723 GCF_963082655.1 Stomoxys calcitrans
TGCGGAATATGTGGGCAGCTCGTCTGTCAACTCCTTTCGAAATTCGTATGCTTCTTGCTAAATCTTACTTAATCCCAACTCTTCTATATAATTGTGAATTATTTGCAAGTTGCAGTGCTGATGACAATAGGAAAATCAAAGTTGCCTACAATGATATTGCACGATATGTATACAACAGACCACGGTATGTCCACATATCACAATTTGCTTATCAGATCTTTGATCTTTCAGTTGAAAATTTACTAAATGTTAAATGCTTGCAAATTACTACATAAGGTTATTTATAACAAAGAACCTGAATATCTTTACAACCTACAATTTGCTAGATCAAATCGAGGGCGCAAACTGATTCAACCTAGATTTGAATCTAAAATCACTGAAAGGCAATTTATTGTAAACAGTATTCGTCTCTGGAACACCCTCCCATCATATATACAACTCATAAGCAATGCTATTGAATTCAAAAAGGAGCTACATGATTATTATAAGTAGAAATTGTATGTAGTCTAGTAGTATAAGTTATAATTAATTAATTTATTTATTTTTTTATAAGTTATAGTTTATAATGGAATTATTTGATGAAACTGCACTGTTGTGAACCAGCACAGTAAAATATAAGATATAATCTTGTTGTGCTTGGTGTTAAATAAATGAAATGAAAAATGGTGCCAGTGTTGAAAGGCAAAAAGTTATATTACTTAAAACTTTAGCCCTACCTCATAAAAATTGGGCCTTCTGGGGAATCTAGAATTCCAGCTAAACCTGAACTAAATCCTAGCCGATGTGAATCGATTTCAATCCTTAACGATCTACGTCAACAAGAAGTATCTATGGTAAATATTAAGTGGGTACATTAAATCGTTCGACTACAAACGTGACTTCCGACAGGCGGACGGATATGCCTAGATCGACACAGAATGTCAAAACGATCAAGTATATATCTAATTTATGGGGTCACAGATCAATATTTTGGGGCATTAAATACGAAATACCTTGCGTAGCGTAAGGTTTTGGATAGTGGTTGGTTATAACTAGTAAAACTTACATATAAACATTTGGGATAATTTCTATTTTTCTATGGTTCCACTGTAGTTTATAAATAAATATTTTTGCTTTGAAAAAAAAAAATCCCAGTCTGTCTGCCAAGTTATATTTTTGTACATTAACGAATATTTCATATATATGCGAGATTTCATTTTCGCCGATATACATAATCGCAAAGTATGGTAATAAACATTTGACTTGAGATGCAAATGAGAGGTTCCCATTCCACGAATGTTCCCCCCTTTGTAGTCATTGTTAAATGGCTATTAAGAAGATCGACTTAAACTATTATTAGCATTATCAACCTAAGTTTTTGCCTTGGCATGCAGTGGCATTTGTAGGCTAAGGACACAATTATTATTAAAATATCATTAAATATATTAATATTAACAAGTGCTAAATTTGGCCGGGTCAAATCTTATATACCCTCCACAATGGCTCGCATTTGTCAAGTTCTTTGCCCGATATCTCTTTATAGACAAGCAAAGGATAATGGATAAGAATTGCTATGCTAATGAAGCTTTACCAAGTTATGATCCGATTGGGGCCATACTTGGTTTGGTTGTTGAAGACAAAAGTGAAAGTCATTGTGCAAAATTTCAGCCAAATCGGATAAGAATTGCGCCCTTTATAGGGTCAAGGAATATAATTGGGAGATTGGTTTATATGGGAGCTATATCATGTTATGAACCGTTTTAGACCCTACTACGAACAGTTGTTGGAAGTCATAACAAAACACTTCTCGCAAAACTTCTGCCAAATCGGGTAATATTAGCGCCCTCTAGCGGCTAGGGAAATTAATATGCGAGATCGGTTTGTAAGGGAGCTATATCAGGTAATGAACCGATTAAGACCATACTTGACACGGTTGTTGGAAGTTAAAAGAAAACACTTCATGTGAATTTTCAGCCAATCGGATGTAATTGTGCTTTCTAGCGGATCGATTGGAGGTCATAACAAAACACCTCATTCAAAATTTCTACCAAATCGGCACAGGTGTCGAGGGGGCCTAATACAACTCGCTGTTTTACATTTGATGAAAAATGTGCCTGTTATGGGTTAGGGACATTAAATCGGTAGATCAATCTATACGAGGGCAATAAGAAAAAAAAACTCCAATGTATCCCACCTTTGAACTTAATCTGAAAATGGAAAAAAGGGATATTTGCACAGTTTGAGCTGAATATTTTAATTTTTAAAGATTGCTGCGTGATTTTGACTAAATAGTTTTAAATTCATATTTCATTATGTTACATCGGAATGATGAAATGGCCATGGTCTTCGGTGGTAGGTATAATAAGACAAAAAGAGGCGGAACCTACTTTTCGAATGCAACTGTTTTTGTGAAGCAACTGGACGCCACCGTAGCGGTTAGCATGTCCGTCTATAACGCTGAACGCCTGGGTTCGAATCCTGGTGAGACCATCAGAAAAAATTTTCAGCGGTGGTTTTACCCTCCTAATGCTGGCAACCATTGTGAGGTACTATGCCATATAAAACTTCTCTTCAAAGAGGTGTCGCACTGCGGCACGCCGTTCGGACTCGGCTATAAAAAGGAGGCCTCTTATCATTGAGTTTAAACTTGAATCGGACTGCACTCATTGATATGTGAGAAGTGTGCCCCTGTTCCTAAGTGGAATGTTCATGGGCAAAAATTTGCTACTGCAATAGCATGCTAAATGGACGATGCATATGGAAGCTTAATCGGAATCTGTTCTAAACCCTACACCAAAGGATTAGGGTATGGGGTATATACCCAACAAATCATATATTTTATATGATCGTCTTGACATCCTTAGCCGATTTAATCATGTCCGTCTGTCTATCTGTCGGAAACATGCTAACATTCGAAAGAGTAAATCCTTGCACTAATACTTATTTTTGTGTATGCCAATTGGGATTGTAAATGGGCCATCGCTGCTTTGGTTTGCGTTTTGCATTGGCTTCCAACAACTGTACCGGATATGGTCAAATTCGGTCCATAACTTTATATGGCTGCTATATAAACCGATCTTCGGATTTGACTTCTTGAGTCTCTAGAAGGCAAGCAATCGCCACCCGATTCAATTGAAATTATGCATGGAAAGTTTTTGCTGTTACTTTCAACTACCGTACCTAGTGTGGTCCAAAAGCACATTAAATTTTCCACTTATTAAATTAGACCAATCGAATTGTGTTGATTAAATCCAATTCTCCGAAATCACTCGATGTCTGCATTTAGTAGTTTGTCATAAAATAACGTGCTCTTGACACCATCTGTTCAGTTTCTCCATGCAATTTGTCTTGTCGTGTGGTGTTATCTGCGAGATTGGTGATTTATTTTCGCAAAGTGTTTTGAGATGACGAACGAATTTTTGTCAGTCTCAAAGAAAAAATTTGCAACAGTTGCTGTGGAAAGGGAAACGTGTTGAAATTTTGTACAGATGTTCAATCGAATCTAATTTTGTGTGCTTTTGGTGGTTTTTTGTTCAGTTTTTGGTTTTACGTGCGTGCCAAGCAAAGTGAAGCGTAGAAGGTTAAGTAAGAGGAAGACTTATAAATACCAATTCAATGTTTGTGATTTATTTGCCATCTCATGCAAAGTTTTTTTTTTTGTGTATGTACATTAAATATATTTGTGTCAAATTTGAAATTTGGAACAGATTCGCGGATGATTTCCCAGACGAGTGGTTTCAAAAATAAAATGCATATGAGTTAATGATATAGCCAAGGATTTCGCTTCATTACTTAACATATTTCGAACCAGTGGCCGAATGGAAATGAAATAGCTAACCAAATGAAAGCATGGAATAAATAGTCTTCCTTCAACGAAGAATTACTACAACAAGCCGTACATATTGTGTGAGCCATAGTGGAAAGCATTGTTCAGAGTTTTGAGAAGATCGGTTCATAAATAATAATAAATTAGACCATACATACATACACGCAAAAATTAATCGTTTGAGACATTTGTAAGAGACACAAATTTTGCGAAGTTTTTTCTTTATTGCAACGTTTTGCTCTAGAATATCAAAGTTAGCCATAAACGTAATATAATCGAATGTAACTAACTTTGTTTATTGTTAACTAACTAGCGACTTTGCCTTCGGGAAAAGTACCTTTCTTTTGTTGTAAAACCAAAAACTTGTTAATGGCAAGAGTGTTTCGATAGCCGCAAATAATTATTCGTTTACCGGACTAATAAGTATTCTCTTGTGTCTCTCCTACTAGAGAAAGAGAGGGAGAGAGAGTGAGAGAGGGTGAGTATTTAAGCGTATAGACCAGTGATGGACGGATGGTAAATTTGGATATTGACAATTTTTAATGTTTCGCCATAGGTATGTCCGATGACACAAATCATTAGAGCAACATGGAAAGTTTTTGAAATAATTGTGTATCATAACATCGAAATGAATCCAAATATATTCTGGAAGTGTTTGAATTACCAATTTAGATACGCTTATAATTGTTAAAAATTTTGAATTAGAATTGTGTTACAATAGTAAATTCAACTTGATAGCCTTTTCAATATGCGCAAAATGCAAAATTAACAAATGAAAAACTTTAAGGCCGGGCCGAACTTTGGATATCGAACATCTCAAATATACCTTTCGTCATATGTTGAAAAATTCATAATATCTGAACCCATAGCAGGTATATCTAAATATAGTCCGATCTCCAAACTATTCTGGAAGGCTATGTTTTGGTCTAACACAACTCATTGTACCAAATTCATCGATTAAACCAGTAAGCAAAGGCAAAAGTAGGGCGGTGCTGACTATATAATACCCTACACCACCTCGTGCATGTAGTACTTTTTATATGTAGAACTCATATCGAAATCTAGTCAGAATTTAATTTGGATACCAATTGAAATAGCAATTTAGAACCTTGTAAGATTTTCCTACCATAGGACAAAAGATTTGGATTTCCACATCTTTAAAAGGCCATATCGGATAAAAGATTATATGGGAGTTAGTAGATTCTATAGCCTAAAAAGGCCATATCGGATGAAAAATATGTAAGGGAGCTATATCTAAATCTGACCCGATATTTTTTCAAAATCAATAGCACGATTTTATTGTCTAAACATGATTTTATTGTCTCAAGAACTTAAATCGATAGACCGGTATATATGGCAGCTATATGCAAATATTGCTCAATCTTGACCATACTTGATACGAATATCAAAGGGCCTTACAGAATTCATTGAGCTGAATTTCAGCGAAATCGGTTAATAAATTCATCTTTTATGGGCATAAATCCTTAACTCGGAAGATCGGTGCATATGGTAGCTACATCCAAATCTGTTCCGATCTGGGCCATATTGAACAGGTAAGGCGAGTAGCCAAACACAACTCGCTATACCAAATTTCTGCGAAATCGGGAAAAAATGTGCCCATTATGGGTCCAAGACCTTTTATCGAGAGATCGGTCTATATGACAGCCTAGTTCAAATCTGGACCGATCTGGGCCAAATTTCAGCGAAGTCGCACAAAAAATGAGTCTATTGTGGGACCAAGGAATTAAATTGAAAGATCACTCTATATGGCAGATATATCGATATATAGACCTATCTTTATCATACTCGAAACGCATTTCTAGGGGTCTGACGCAACTAATTGTGTCTAATTTCAGCAAAATCGGTTAATAAATTTAAATACTTCTGAACGGATTTCTACAAAATTCGCCACTGATCTGAAGAGTTGTAAAAGAAACTTTCTTGCAAAATTTAGTGAGAGTCGTTGAACAAATAGTGATCAGCCGTACTGAGTATAGTATCGAACGCCAGTTGGATATAGCCCGGTTGTTGGATAAACAACCGAACTGCAGATTTAAGGTCTTATAAGGAGGAGATTTATCTAAATCTGAAGCGATTTTTATGGAATTCACCAGTAATAACGAGACTCGTAAGAAAATCCTTCCTGTTAAATTTCGAGAGAATCGGTTAACAAATGATGAGATGAGAATTGCGCCTTTTAGAGGCTCCAGAAGTCAAGATCCCAGGTCGGTTTATTTGGTCGGTTTACTTTATGTGATCTTAGACGAATATTTCATGGTGTTACAAACAATATGACGAAATAAGTATACCCCCATCTTATGGTGGAGGTTATAAAAATGGAAAAGCCCCACGAGTTCTCAATATCAAAAGCCCAGATCCCCCAATTAGGCACATACTTTTTTACTCAGTATGTCCCCATGCAGAAACTTTTTGCACATAACAATATTTGTAGCCTCCACAGCACATTTCCAAAACAAAAAAAAAAAACAATTTTGAAATAATTTTTGCCTGAAAAAAATATTTTGCTGATTTTTGTTAAATAAGGGCAGAATCATCTGTAGGTTTTTTAAGGTAAAAATCTAAGACCATGTCCGTCCGTCCGTCTGTTGAAATCACGCTAAAGTCTTTAAAAATAGAGATATTGAGCTGAAATTTTGCACAGATTCTTTTTTTGTCTATAAGCAGGTTAAATTCAAAGCTATATCGGACTATATCCTCATATAGCCCCCATATAGACCGATCGGACTATTTAGGGTCTTTGGCCCATAAAAGCCACATTTGTTATCCGTTTTTGCTGAAATTTGGGATAGTGAGTTGTGTTACACCCTTCGACACACTTCTTCAATTGGGCCAGCTCGGTTCAGATTTGGATATAGCTGCCATATAGACCGATTTTTTGATTTAAGGCCCTGCGCCTACAAAAGGCGCATTTATAGTCCTATTTTGCCAAAATTTGGGACAGTGTGTTGTGTTAGGCCCTTCGAGACCCTCCTTCAATTTTGTCCAGATCCGTCCAGATTTGGATATAGGTGGCATATAGACCGATCTCTCGATTTAAGGTTTTGGGTCCATGAAAAACGCATTTAGTGTCCGATGTCGCCAAAATTTTGAGAGAGTGAGTTGTGTTATGGTCTTCGATATCCGTTTTCAATTTAGTCCAGATCAGTCCAGATTTGAGTATACCTGCCATATAGACCGATCTCTCGATTTAAGGTTTTGGGACCAAGAAAGGCGCATTTATTGTCCGATGTCACCGATATTTGGGACTGTATGTTAAGTTAATCCCCTCGATAAACTACTGCAATATGACACAGATCGGTTCACATTTGGATTTAACTGCCATATAGACCTATCTCTCGATTTAAGGTTTTGGGTCCATTAAAAACGCATTTAGTATCCGATGTCGCCGAAATTTTGAGACAGTGAGTTGCGTTCTGGCCTTCGATGTCTGTTTTCTATTTGGTCCAGTTCAGTCCACATTAGAGTATAGCTGCCATATAGACCGATCTCTCGATTTAAGGTTTTGGACCCATAAAAGGCGCACTTATTGTCCGAGGTCGCCGAAATTTTCGACATCCTTCTTTAATTTGACCCAGATCGGTACAGATTTGAATATAGCTGCGATATAGACCGATCTCTCGTTAAGGTTTTGGACCCATAAAAGACGCATTCATTGTTCATTGTCGCCGAAATTTGGGACACTGAGTTGTGTTAGGCTCTTTGACATTTTTATTTTTAGATATAGCTACTAAAAAGCCAATATTTTGTTATACACAATTAACAATGACTTGTACCTATTTGTATTTGGTCCAAATCCAAATTTCGATGTAGCTGTTACGGGGTACGGGGGGTATCCAAAGTAAGGCCCGGGTGAACTTAACGGCTTTTTACTTGTTTTTTTTTTACAATTTATGTAACCCCCCCATAGGATGGGGGTATACTAATCTAGTCATTCCGTTTGTATCACCTCGAAATATTCGTCTAAGACCCTATCAAGAATATATATTCTTGATTGTCTCGACGTTGTGTGTCAAACAAACCATGTCCGTCTGTTCGTCTGTCCGTCTGTCGAAATCATAATAGCGGCCGAACGCGTACAGCTATCCTCTTGAAATTTTGCACAGATACTTGCTATTGATGTAGGTCTTTGGGGATTGGAAATGGTAGTTTAGATTTCAATAAAGCTCTAATATAAACCTATCTCCCGATTTGACTTATTGAGACCCTGAAAGCCGCAGTTATAGCAAGAATTTTGCACATAGTGTTCTGTTAAGACTTCCAACGACTTTGCCAAGTACGGTTCAAATCGGCCTTTAAGATTGGCGTTTCGTACCCTTCCCAAAATGTTGGTTTTGAAGTTAAATTCACTTTTCAGCAGTTATCAATGGCTTCGTAAAATACCCAAATTTGTGTAAATGGATCATTCTAACCTCCAAATAAGACTGGGTAATTTGTATATCCTGCTGAAAAGAAAAACTTCCCCTTTAGAATAACGCCTATATCAATTCTCATTCGTACGATTCGTACGAAGTGCGATAAACCATTTAGCCGACCACTTTCACACCACTTTTTCCGAATGGCAATAAATTATTGTAAATGGCTTCCCAAGAAGTTGGGACAATATTCTTTCTTGTGGCACCTTATGCTTAGAGATAACTGGTTGTCACGCTCTTACCACACCTACTAAATATGTTCATTCCAAACTTGAAATTCAACATCAATCCGAATTCATTATAATACGTCAAATTTAAATGAGACATTTTGCTTGGCATAATCTCTCATTACACGTAGAAGATTGAGATACTCTTTAAATTTTATATGTTGGGTGTTAATGAAGTATCGACACAGTCTCCCTATAAAACTTACGGAGATTTTATGCACTTTTTATTAGCCTCTTTGTTAGATTAACCATCTTGGTAAGCTTTGAAACTTTTGAAGATTTTTAGTTTTCCTCATCGATGCTATAGGGATGGTCCTTTCCTTTCCTTCTGTTAAAGGTTTTAGCATTGAGTCGATGTTTTATGACTTTAAAATTGGAAAATGAACTCTTTCCCTTACACGAATGGTTATCCTTTCGAGCTATGGCCATTGCAATTTGGCCTAGCGCAGAAGGATATTCAAATGCAAATAAAGACCTTTGCCCGTTTTAATGCCATTTCACAAACATAAATTGGTCGTCTCCGCCAAATTGAATTTTTTCGTAATTTTCATTTGGAACGGGCGAGCAATAAACATTTTCCTAAATGAGTTCGCAGGCTTTGGGCTTCGGCTTTAGTCGGGCTTTATGGGTAGTTGGTTGAGTGTTGGCGGGGCTTTTAAAACGGTGACCATGGCGTTGGGGGTGCGTTGCTTGTGCCGGGCAGCTTGGCGCAGTTTCGCATAAATTGTTATTAAAATGTTCGTTTCAACGTTTTATCTTATTTATTGAGGAGAATGTCATAAGTTGGCTGACTTTTTTTTTTCATTCATTTCTCATTTGCCTGAAATTCTTCTATAATGAGAAATGAATTAGGACATTTTCGGATGTTGTCATTGTTGTTGCTGGAGTTGCTATAGTTGGTTGGTGGCCCTTAGACGAAGATGGCAGCTACTGTTGGCTGTTGGCCTCTCAAGGGAATAACAAAATTAAATTGTGATTTTTGCCTGCCTTTAGCCCACACACACACACACACACACACACAGCTTTGCAAACATGAAGCCGACGAAGGCTAAGTTTCACTTTTCATTTAGTTTTATTTCTTTGGAAATTTCTCTGTGTTTTTTTTTGTATGTGTGTTTGTATTCTTAGCATGACATCGTCCTATATATCTCCAGGTCCCCTTTGGATAACTTGGTGACATCTGAACTGAGCTATAAACCAACAGTGTGTATGTGGGTGTTGTGGTGTCTGTGTCTCTGGCCGTGTGTGCGTGTGCATAAATTAAAGAAAATATTCAAGTTTTTTTCCGTTTCCTAGTTATTCGTTTCATTTCTAATGCTTCCATCTTCCGCCTTCTCCTTTACTCTCTCCCCCTCTCTCTCTGCCCCTTCTAGCCCTCTGTGCCTCTTTGGTGTGATGATGTTGCTGGAAGTGGCTATGACATTTGTGTTGGCGTGGTCCATGTGGTCTAGTGATTGCGGTACTGCATTAATTTTGCATTACAAAATGAAAATTTGTTCAAGCTCATATCTATGTGTGTGTGTGTGTGTGTGAGAGAGAGTTGGTGTGTCTATTTCAATTGACAAAAGGAAATATATGCTTCGATTGACTAGGCTCTCAAGTGTTGCGTACTTGTTGTATGGGTGGGTGTGGTGCATGCAAGGGGGAGTGATTCAGTATTCGCTCGGAACATGCCAAACAGTATTTCAATCTAGGCATTACTGACTAGGACAACAACTACAAATGATACTTTGACATTTTGTTGTCAATAAATCCAGTCACAGCCATCCACACAGTGCCCGAGTGAGGGCTGAGGAGAGAGCGTGCGAATGAGAGAGCAGCAAATCGAATTGTTAAAGAAAATCATGTGGAAAAAGACATCACATCATTGTGAAATGGTGAAATGGTAAAGTGATACAGGGAAATAGGGCCATAGCCAGACCAACCGAGAAACCGAGGAACGAGCGGACGAGTGGACAGACGGAATCTGACAAATAAATTGGTTGACAACTAACTGAATTATTCTCCTCTATTATGATACCATCTCGTTGCTCGTCGTCATTCGCATGATTGCTGTTTGAGCCCCTCCTGGTTTGTGCTGTATTCCTCGCTCAGTTCTCTTCAGTTCATTTTTTAATGCTACTTGCTCGTATTATTATGTCATTTGGGTCGGTTTTCTTACATCCAAAGCTACATTTGTTAAATAAGAAGAAAAAAAAAACACCCAGCCCTTGCCGCTGCCATTCTGCCACACACAAACGCAAACACAATCGACAATGAATCTGAATCTGTAGGAGAATTAACGTATGTATAGGTGTACCTATAAGTTCATCTCTGTGTGTGTGTGTGTGTTTGTGTTTTGCCTTCGTATTGGGAGTGTAAGTGTCTGATTTTAATAGATTGAAGGTTTCTTTTCGATTCTGCAAAGGACATGAAAGGCAAAAGCAATCATTGCCAATTCTAGGCCAGCCAAGCAACAGAGAACAAAACCAAAACCTACTGTGCAGTCCCTCTACCGCCCCATCGTTCTCCTCACGTATATTCGATCGTTTGTTCATTGGCTGGTTGGTTCGCTGGCTTGTTCGTTCATCAATGCCAAAACGAAGGGAATTGTAACAAATTAAATTTTATTGTTAATTGTAATCGATTTTCGTCACATGGAGACTGAATCAACGTTGTGTGAACAAGCCATGAAAATTCGTATTACTTGTTATCAATTATAACGCCGTTAATGAGAAATTCGTATGGATGTGAATTGACAAAGCAATCGTCGACATAGCCGTCTGCATCGCACACGCACGCAGTCACATTGGGGAATTTGTTTTTTCGTCTTTTTTTTTTTTTGTTAAAGTAATGTTCATTGAAATACGGGTGTACCTCAATTAATGTGGTCTGAATAGGAAAAATTCCCTTTTTGGTCAAAAAAAAAAAAAGAATCCTTAACGAAATGTTCATGGGAAAATTTTCGCATGCATGTTTTGGTCCTAAATAGAATATCAATAGTAAAAACATGACATATTTACAGCGGACAGAGACTGGATTTTACACTAAATATCTTCTGCAAATGCATCGTGCAGTGAAAGATTACCGCGACTGAACTCTGGTTAAATTTATCATGGTTTGATAGTACTTCAACACGGAAATTCAAAAAGTTGTCTCGACAGTCTTTAATATATTTGCAAACTTGCCCAAGAACAATCACCCTTATATTGGGTTGCCCAAAAAGTAATTGCGGATTTTTCATATAGTCAGCGTTGACAAATTTTTTCATAGCTTGTGACTCTGTAATTGCATTCTTTCTTCTGTCAGTTATCAGCAGTTACTTTTAGCTTGCTTTAGAAAAAAAGTGTAAAAAAAGTATATTTGATTAAAGTTCATTCTAAGTTTTATTAAAAATGCATTTACTTTCTTTTAAAAAATCCGCAATTACTTTTTGGGCAGACCAATACAACAATGATTACTGTGCTATTCAAGTTTAAGATTATAAAAAGTTGCCTTTTGACAATGGGTAGAGTTAAGGCCCTTAAATTTAGTCACCTTGGCTTCTTGAAAATCTGTAAAGTTTGCTACATCTACATTTATGGGGCCAAAACCTTAAATCGAAAGATCGGTCTATATGGCAGTTATATCCTAATCTGGACCGATCTGCGCCAAATTGAAGAAGAATGTCGAAGGGCCCAACATAACTCACTGTCCCGAATTTCGGCGACATCGGACAATAAATGCGCCTTTTATGGGCCCAAATATCCAAATCTGGACCAATCTGGGCCAAATTGAAGAAGAATGTCGAAGTGCCTTACGCGGTTCACTGTCCCAAATTTCAGCAAAATCGAATAATAAATGTAATTGTATGGGCCTAAGACCCCAAATCGGCGAATCGGTCTATATGTCAGCTATATCCAAAACTGGACCGATCTGTGTTAAATTGAAGAAGGATATCGAAGAGCCTTACGCGGTTCACTGCCCCAAATTTCAGCAAAATCGAATAATAATTGTAATGTTATGGGCCTAAGACCCCAAATCGGCGAATCGGTCTATATGTCAGCTTTATCCAAATCTGGACCGATCTGTGTTAAATTGAAGAAAGATGTCGCAGAACCTAATACAGCTCACTGTGTTAAATTTCTGCAAAATCTAGTTATAAATGTGTTTTTATTGTCGAGAGATCGGTAGGTATAGCAGCTATATCCAAATATAGCCTGATCTTAGCCATCCTTTGTACGAATGTCGAAGGGTCTTACGCTATTCATTTTGCCTGAGTTCAGCAAGATTGGTTTATAAATTCGCCTTTTATGGACCTAAAACTTTAAATTCTTAAATCGGCATATATGGCAGCTATACCCAAACCTGGATGTATATGGGCCGTATTGAACAGGGGTGTCGAGGAGCCTCGCACATCTAGCTATACCAAATTTCTGCAAAGTTCGCCTATTATAGATCCAAGACCTTAAATCTAGAGATCGGTCTATACCAAAGGCCTGCGTAAAAATATTAATTGATGACTGTTTTTTCTGAACTCGTGAACACTGAACCCACATTATGTTGTATTTTAAGACTACTGAAGAGCGAGACACTGAAGATAGCGCAAAACGAAGAAGTTGGTGTTGATAAGATAATCTTGAAAACCAACCACCATTCAGTAAATGGGAGTATTTTTATCTCGAATTCATAGCCACTGCAGTGAGTAATGAGAAATGACTCCCAGTATATGAAAAAGTCTCGCTGTCATTTTCAATATATGAAATGATCACACAAATCGTTTGCAAATCAAGCAAACCGTTTGCTTTCTCATATAAAAATACTAGGCGTGTGTGTTTGTGTGTGTTTACCCCATGCTCTTGCCAAATCAACCACGTTCCTTTCGTACGAATTTCGCACTACGAAAGCAGATGACAAGAAAAATAGTACTTTATCAGAAGCAAAATGTACCCGAAATCTGAATCAATTTTTTTACCCTCCACCATAGGATGGGGGGTATACTAATTTCGTCATTCTGTTTGCAACTACTCAAAATATTCGTCTAAGGCTCATAAAGTATATATATTCTTGATCATCATTTTGAGTCGATCTAGCCATGTCCTTCCGTCTGCTCGTCGAAGGCACGACATATAAACCGATCTTGGGTCTTGACTTCTTGGGTCTCTAGAGGGCGCAATTCTGGCCCGATTTGACTGAAGTTTTGCACGTGGTGTTTTGGTATCACTTCAAACAACTGCGCTTAGTATGGCGCAAATCGGTTCATAACCGATCTGGGATCTTGATTTCTTGAGCCTCTAGAGGGCGCAATTCTCATCCGATTTGGCTGAAATTATGCATGCAATGTTTTGTTATGACTTCCAATAAATGTGCTTAGTATGGCGCAAATCGGTTCATAACCTGTTATAGCTGCCATATAAACCGATCTGGGATCTTGATTTCTTGAGCCTCTAGAGGGCGCAATTCTCATCCGATTTGACTGTAACTTTGCACATGGTGTTTTGGTGTCACTTCCACTTCCACTGTGCCAAGTAGGGTTTAAATCGGATAATAAACTGATATAGCTGCCATATAAACCCATCTGGGATCTTGACTTCTTGAACCTCTAGAGGGCGCAGTTATTATCCGATTTGGATGAAATTTTAAACATCGGCTTCTCCCATGACTTTCAACATACATGTTAAGTATGGTCTGAATCGATCTGAACGTTGATACCAAAACACAAAGTGCAAAATTTCAGTCAAATTGGTCGAGAATTGCGCCCTCCAAAAGCTCAAGAAGTCAAGACGCAAGATCGGTTTATATGGCAGCTATATCAAAACATGGACCGATATGGCCCATTTACAACTCCAACCGACCTACACTAATAAAAAGTAATTGTGCAAAAATTCAAGCGTCTAGCTTTGCTCCTTCAGAAGTTAGCGTGCTTTCGACAGACAGACGGACGGCCGGACATGGCTAGATCGACATAAAATGTCATGACGATCAAGAATATATATACTTTGTGGGGTCTTAGACGCATATTTCGAGTTGTTACAAATAGAATGACGAAGTTAGTATATCCCCATCCCCATGGAGGGTATAAAAATGACCTCTTTCCCTATTGCAGAAAATCTTGTATTAAATTAATCTAAGTGACGTAATATGCGTTGCAGTGATTGAGGTGGCCTATCTGTGTGATGAAAATAATTATATGGGGCTTCATTGGATATTTCAAAAGTGCAAATGAAGGCAATGTCATTGAATGTGCTCAAAGAAATCTAGAAAGCTCTCGCGTACTTCAACAACCTTTTCGTATTCGGACGAGACAACCTGACAATGTAGTTCCAGCAAAGCAACATCCCACCCAACCTCTCGCCGAGTCAGTGGGTCGGCACGATAGGCGTTTTTTCGGTCGACGTATTTTGTCGTGTCTGCGTGTGTACGTGATGTGGCGAACCACAATTTTCCTTTAATTATTACATAATGAGCGCGGCAATGATACTTCGCCAACGACGCAGCATTGAATCAAATTGAATTTATATTTCATTTTCATTTTGCGTTTGCATTTCCTTCACATGGAAGCAGCACCGGCGGCAAGCGGCACAGCGTCGTGATAGTGTAGCAAGCAAGAAAATGTCAAAAATTGTTGGGTGGGAAAACGTTGGGTTAAATCTTTAATAAGAAAATCCTTTTTTGTAAAAATTAAACTGCATGTGACAAGGCTCATGTTACTTTCGTGGTATAAACAAACCCATGGTGAAAAAGACCTGCTGTGTTCTTTTCAACTCGTAAAGTTTTTGTCTCTTCAATGAAACTTAAAAAAAAATCACCGCAGTAATGTGCGTTTTGACATTGCACAACTCAGCTGAAGAGACTTTTCATTAAAAATATCTGTGCACATAATTATTATATTTTTGGGGAATTGCTCCAGGCTAACAAACATAACGAAATTTTTCTTTAAATGCTATAAAACATATTTAACTATTGGGTTGCCCAGTAAAAGTAATTGCGGATTTTTTAAAAGAAAGTAAATGAATTTTTAATTAAACTTAGAATGAACTTTAATCAAATATACTTTTTTTACACTTTTTTTCTAAAACAAGCAAAAAGTTGCAGCTGATAGCTGACAGAAGAAAGAATGCAATTACAGAGTCACAAGCTGAGAAAAAAATTGTCAACGCCGACTATATGAAAAATCCGCAATTACTTTTTGGGCAACCCAATACTTTCTACACATTTTGGCAAGGATAAAGCCATGGTCTATGATAAGATTTCTTGAACAACCTGCTTGAAAAATAACAAGTAAAAAGGCGTTAAGTTCGGCCGGGCCGAACTTTGGATACCCACCACCTCGGGTATATATGTAAACCACCTTTTATCAAAATTCGGTGAAAATTGCATACCTTATGCCCCATAGCAGCTATATAAATACATGTTCCGATTTAGACCAAATACTAATAAGTAAAAGTTATTGTTCAATTGTATATAAGAAAATATTGGCCTTTTTAGAAGTTATATCTAAAAATAAACCGATCTGAACTATAAACGACACGGATGTCGAAGAGCATAATATAAATCAGTGTGTCAAATTTCAGTGCAATCGGAGTAAAAATGTGCCTTTTATGGGGCCAAGACTTTAAATAAAGAGATCGGTCTATATGGCAGCTATATGCAAATCTTGATCGATCTAACACTTTGTCCCAAATTTCGGCAACATCGGACAATAAATGCGTTTTTTATTGGCTCCAAAACCTAAAACCGAGAGATCGGTCTATGTGGCAGCTATATCCAAATCTGGACCGATCTAAGCTCACTGTCCCAAATTTCCGCAAAATCGGATAATAAATGTGGCTTTTGTGGGCCTAAGACCCTAAATTGGAGGATCGGTCTATATGGCAGCTATATCCAAATCTAAACCGATCTGAGCCATATTGACGGACGATGTCGAAGGGCCTAAGACAACTCACTGCCCCAAATTTCAGCAAAATCGGATAATAAATGTGGCTTTTATGGGCCTAAGACCCTATATCGGAGGATAGGTCTATATGGATGCTATATCCAAATCTGGACCGATCTTAGCCAAGTTGACGGAGAATGTTGAAGGGCCTAACACAACTCACTGTCCCAAATTTCCGCAAAATCGGATAATAAATGTGGCTTTTATGGGCCTATGACCCTAAATTGGAGGATCGGTCTATATGGCAGCTATATCCAAATCCGGACCGATCTAAGCCATATTGACGGAGGATGTCGAAGGGCCTAAGCCAACTCACTGTCCCAAATTTCAGCAAAATCGGATAATAAATGTGGCTTTTATGGGCCTAGACCCTATATTGGAGGATCGGTCTATATGACAGCTATATCCAAATCTGAACCGATCTGAGCCAAATTAACGAATAATATCGAAGAACCTAACGCTACTCACTGTCCCAAATTTCAGCAAAATCGGATAATAAATGTGAATTTTATTGGTCTAAGACCCTAAATCGGTGGATCGGTCTATATGGGGGCTATATCAAGATATAGTCCCATATAGTCCATCTTCGAACTTAACCTGCGTATGGACAAAAAAAGAATCTGTGCAAAGTTTTAGCTCAATATCTCTATTTTTGAAGACTGTAGCGTGATTTCAAGAGACAGACGGACAGACGGACGGACATGTCTAGATCGTCTAAGATTTTTACGCTGATCAAGAATATATGTACCTTATAGGGTCGGAAATGGATATTTCGATGTTTTGCAAACGAAATGACAAAATGAATATGCCCCCCTCCTTCGGTGGTGGGTATAACAAGTAAAATGTTTATATGTTTGGATAAGAATCTCTTGTTTTAGTTGCTCAAGAAGTCAAATCGAGAGATTCGTTAATATGGGTGTAGCTCCCTTATTATTGAATCTGATTATTAGCCGAATTTGATCATACTTAGCGTGTATATAGGATGATATCGGAACAAACACTATGCTCAAAATACTTCATTAAGTCTTATACCAATAATACGAGGTGTTACAAATGTAACTAAGTAAGTATACACTAACATGTGGGTGGGTATACTAATCTTGCGAACCACTGTTAGACAATCAAAAAGGAAAATTTCGCAAAAAATATCCTACCCCAGTTTTGGCTGAGACTAACGAAGCAGCTTTTGTTTCGAGTTTACTGCTCGAAAAGTCAAGACTCAAGGAAATGGCAACAATGGACGAGAGCGTTGGTTTTATTCCCAACGTGGCAGCTGCTGATGGCAGACTCATTGTTTGTTGGTTGCTGATTTTGCTTGCCTTTGTTCTTGTTGTTCTGTGCCTCAAATTGGGTGTCAATATTGCTGTTGCTGTAGCAATATTTTAGTTCAAAGTTTACCAATAATGATGTTGTTCTTGACAACATTTGCAGCATTTACAAGAGCAATAGTTGCCTTCTGTTTAGCCGATGCTGATGCAGCGAATTAAGTTGCTTCATTTGCTATTTATTTGCGAGATGGATTCTTTGAATCGCATTAATCATACGAAGGAAATTTATGACTGTTTTTCAATTTTTTTTTCTTTTTGAAGGTTAGAAAGTCAAATAAATTCTTAGATAATAATCAATAAATTTTTTTGCAAAAGTTTACCAATATTCATGTTGAAAAAGTTTTTTTTTTTACCAAAACAAGCGAGAGTTTAACAAGGTCAGATATGCAAGGTATAATGAATGAATTTCTTTGCAACTTGACTTGATATAAATCATTTTAGTTTAAATTGAAAGTGTAGGAGAGACAGACCTTATTTGTTGTATGTCATACACCAATACTGTCATGCTCTTACTCATACTGGAGGAAGTATTGCTTTCAAGCCAAATTATAAAGCTTAATGATTCAATTGTTTCAATGTTACTCATTACTTACCGCAATGGTAGGTGCGTTGTTCTTACATTGAGATTTCAAATAAAGAGTAATTTTTTAAGAGCTATAGGTAAGTTTTCAAAAAAAAAAAAAAAAAAAAAAAATAAAATAAACATAAAATTCAGAAAAAAGTATGAAATCTTAATTTGAATCTATAGTAGGATCCATATAAATAAAAGTTTGAAGATTATTTCATGCAAATGTTGACCGAACCTGCGCCTCAAATGGTTTTGACATACTCTTTCCAACATTTCGGCCGGTATCTCACGAATAAATGCTTCAATATTGTCTTCCAATGCGTCAATTGAATCAGACTTGCCTGTATAGATTTGAGCTTTAACTCGCCTCTCAATAAGTCCATTGCTACGCGTGCTGTGTAGCATTTGGCACCGTCTTGTTGAAACCACATGTCATGCAAGTCAAGCTCTTGCATTTTGGGCAAAAAAAAGTTGGATATAATCTCACGATAGCGCTCACAATTCACAGTTACGTTACGATTCGCATCATCTTTGAAGAAGTACGGTCCAATGATGCCACCAGCCCATAAACCGCATCAAACTGTGGGTTTTTATACCTTACTCAACCACTGTGGTACAGGGTATTATGGATTTGTGCGTTTATTTGCAACGCTAAGAAGGAGAAGAGATAGACCCATTGATAAGTATACCGATCGACTCAGAATCACTTTCAGATTCGATTTAGCCATGTCCGTCTGTCCGTCTGAGAGTCCATGTATTCTTGTAATTAAAGTGCAGGTCGTATTTGTTGTCCGATTGTCACGAAATTTTCCACATGTCACTTATTTGGCCCAAGGACAAACGCTATTGATTTTGAGGATCGGTCTATATATCTTTCATCCGGTATGGCTTTTTAAGGCTGTAGAAGCCACAATTTGCATCCGATCTTAACAAAATTTGGCATTGGGTATTTTATTTAAGGTTTACATATGAGCACAAAATTTCCATAAATATCGGATCAGACTTAGATATAGCTCTCATATATATCTTTCATCCGATATGGAATTTAAGGCTGTAGAAGCCACAGTTTTAATCCGATCTTTAAAATATTTTGCGCGAGTTGTCTTATTTGAAGTCTTATATGTGTGAAAAATTTTGTGAAAATCGGTCCATATTTAGATATAGCTCCCATATATATCTTTCATCCGATATGGCCGTTTAAGGCTGTAGAAGCCACAATTTTTTACCGATCTTTGGGGTGGGGTGTTTCATTTGACGTCTCCATATGCGTGCAAAATTTCATAAAAATCGGTCCAGATTTAGATATAGCTTCCATATATATCGTCCGATTTGCACTTAAATGGCCGTTGTAGCTACAATTTTCAAACCGATCTGCACAAAATTTGGCACAGACTATTTGATTACTGATCTTAACATATCTGGAAAATTTTATCAAAATCGATTGAGATTAAGATGTAGCTCCCATATATATCTTTCATCCGATTTGAACTATTAAGGCTGTAGAAGCCACAATTTTGGTCCGATCTTCACCAAATCTGGGGTGGAGTCGTTTTTGTAAAGTCTCAAAGTATGTGCAAAATTTCATAAAAATCAGTTCAGATTTAGATATAGCTCCCATATATATCTTTCAACGTCTTATGCAACGATTTTGCATAAGACGTTTAAATTGACGTTCCAATACGTGCGCAAAATTTCATTAAAATCCGTCCTAATTTACTACATGCACGAGGTGGTGTAGGGTATTATATAGTCGGCGAAGCCCGACTTTTGCCTTTGCTTGCTGGTTCTGGATCCATTGGTGGTCCTTGCTGATCTTGACTCCAAAATCAACAATACCGCCTATTTACTTACCCATTGAGCCAAAAATGAGAAAAAATTAGCACTACTGAACGGGCGATGAGCTTTCTTATTAGAGCACGTATTTTGATAAAGAAGATAAATTTCTGTAAAATGATTCATGGTTAAGTTATAGAGCAAACAGGAGATGTTTGTTAAAAAATCATCCTTTACATACATGAACCATAACCGCAACATATCCAAATATGATTCGATTTGATCCATAGGTAAGGTCGAATGGGTAGCCCACGATAGGTGAGAAAGGAAGAGAAGAGACAGAAAATGTGAGACCTCGGACGATATGCAGAGGGTATACAGGAGCAATGGGGAACCAGAGCAAAAAGTGAAACGCCCCTCCCTCACGCAAGCACATACAGGGTGGCTGATGAAAGCCGCTACCAAAAAAAAATGTAATAACTTTTTTTCTATTTAATAATAATAATTTAATAATTAATTTAATTAATTAATTAATTAATTTAATTAATAATAATTTAATAATTAATTTAATAATTTAATTTAACATGAATAAAAGAAAAATGTATTCCATACACCGAAAAAAAAATGTAGCAATATTCATCATTGTAGCAATATTCATCAGCCACCCTGTATGTGCCTTCGCTGTAGTGTCATCAAATCTCAGCAGACCTCCCAGAGGTACTTTCGCAAAATCGCCCAGATCGCAGAAGAACCGCCTCCCCAGAAAGAAAGGCCTGTGTCCCTGCAGTCCCAGCCATGAACATAGCAAGTGCTCGATAGTCTCCTCCTCATTCTTATCAAGACAACTCCTGCAGAAGTCATTGTGCCGTATTTTCATTCGCCACCATGCGACATTATGGCACAGTGTCCGTTTATGACCCATGATAAGGTACTCGCCGACCTCTATCGAAAGCCAGTAACTCCTTCGTCCTCCTCCGATCGATGACAGGCCACAGCATCTAGCAATCTGAAACCAACCGCCTAGTCCCATCTTGCTACCGACGCCGATTTGGCTATCTCTTTTACTGTGTTCGACAAATGTGCTGAATTTCATGCGAATTGACTACACCCAGAGTCGTACCAAATCGAGGTATGTGGCAGATTGTTTGGAGTCCCTGGATAGGCTCCGAACCTACGATATGACGCTGACATGAGTTGCAGGGGGAAAAGAATCCCTCGGGGCGAATCAAATTTGCAACTGTGGGTTATTTTAGGCCTCCCGACATCTGACGTAAATATGTTTCAGATCGGACTATATTTAGATATAGCTGCCATATAGACCGATCTCCCGATAGAGGGTCTGAAGGCCATAAAAGCTTTATCTTTTATCCGATTTCGCAGAAATTGGGAATAGTGTGCAGTTTTTAGCCTCCCAACATCCGACCCAAATATGGTACAGATCGAACTATATTTAGACACAGCTGTCATATAGACCGATCTGCCGTTAAGGGTCTGAAGCCCATAAAAGTTTTATTATTAACCGATTTCCTTGACATTTGAAACAATGAGTAGGTTAAGACCTCCCAACATCTGACCTAAATATGGGTTAGATCGAATAGATATAGATATAGCTGCCATATATACCGATCTGACGATAATAGGACTGAAGCCCATAAAACTTTAGTTATTACATGATTTCGCTGAATTTTTAAACAGTGAGTTTTTCTAAGCCTTACGTTATCCGACCTTCATATGGTTCAGATCGGTTTATAACTGGATATATCTGCTAAAGAGACCAATATTTTTTCTACAAAATTGAATCTTATAGACTCAGAAACGGCTGAACCGATTTTCTTGAAATTTTCACAGATGGTTCATAATGACCCCGTGGTGAAAATAGGGTACTAAATATTTTGATATCTAATTTTCTGAAACGCCAGATCTCGGAGATGGGTGGTGCGATTTAAGCGAAATTTTGTGTGCTCCTATATAGTACCCTAAAAATAAAAATTTGGTATCCAAATTTTGGATGGGGTAACTAGGGGGGCTGTCCCACCCTAAAACCTACCAAACATATATTTTGACCAATCACGACAATATGGGACTCAAATGAAAGGTATTCAGGATGAGAAAACGTATCTGATATCCAATTGTCGGACCAAGTGTTGGGGGACCACCTCAAGCCCCAAAACACCCCTAAATCGGACATATTTGTCGACCATGGCAATATGGGATTCAATTGAAAGGTATTTGGGAGTAGAATACGAATCTGATATTCAAATGTGGGTCCACGTTTCTAGGTTCAACCCCTTCCCCAAAACACCCCCCAAACTGGACTCATCTATTGACCATGGGAATATGGGGCTTCAATAAAAGGTTTTTGAATGCAGAAAACGAATCTGAATCTGGGGGGTAGAGCAAGAATTGATACCCATTTTTGCAACCAATTTTCTGGGGTCTACCCCTTTTCCAAAATACTCCACAAACAGAAATTTTTTAGTGAACATCGCAATATGGGGCTCAAATAAAGGTATTTGGGAGTAGAATACGAAATTGATATCCAAATGTAGGACCATGTATTTCTGGCATCACCCCTTTCCCAAAACACCCCCCCAAAGGGAAAAAAATTTTCGACCATGCCAATATGTGGCTCAAATGAAAGGTATTTGAGATTAGAAAACGAATTTGATAACCTATTTTGGGGCCATGTGTTTGGGGGACTCATCTTGTAAACTTCTCTTAAGCCAATGGCAATATGGGGTTTAAATAAATGGTATTTGAGAGAAGAGCACGATGCTGATATTTTTTCAGGGCAAAGTATCAATTCAGATTCAGTTATAGTTCCCATATATAAGTAGCTCCCGATTGTTAGTTTCAAAGCCATCGCATTTATCAACTGATGTTTTCAATATTTAGCACTACCATTTTTTTTAAACTCCCAAAAATATGTTCGGTTTTTGGTCGTCCGTCCTTAGTTGTTTTTTGATATTTTAAATATTTAAATATAAACCGAGTTCATTGCAATTAATATTTATCAGAATAATAGTGGTGGGGTACCTATGAATAAGCCTTGTGGAATTTGACCGCTTTTCAATTTTTTTATATTTAATATTTGTACTATTTTAATAGAAAATATTTAAGCTTTAAACAAATGGAGATGGTTTCAATGTATCCTTTGTATATTTACCAATTTAAAATAAGTTTAAGTAATCAATGGGGATTATTTGTTTTCATTCACCTTAATCGCCTTTAAATCGGAGTGGACTATTATCATTTAAACATACACAACGAATTTTGTTTAATTGGTTTGTATGTCGGCATGCAAATAAGTTATGTCTGTCATACATATGAGTGTGCAACATTATTTTGGTATTTATTTAATTTTTTGTTTTTTTACTTTTATTCGAATGTTTTCATGTTAATTTTGGCATATATTTGTAAAATGATTTTTTGTTCTGTTGTTGTGGTAGCTTGTTACCGAAAATGTATCACTTCTCTTTGTGATTGCTATCTGATGCATAATTTTCAATTTTCGTTACATGGAAACTCATTCAAAATAAAATCGTTTTGTTATAATTAAAATTTCAAATTGACTGAGCACAGATCAGAATCGGAAAGAGAGTGTGATAAAATTTATGGTATTCCTTTTTATGGCAAAACTCTGCTATAAAAGAACATGCATGTGCACATGAGTTTCGGCGTGTGTGTGTGTGCGAGTGTATGTTTTCATATATCCTTGCACAATTTATTATAGAAATCAAACAGACACGCATATAACAAGAGCCCCCCCACCCCACTCTCCACCTCCTAAAACTGCCTCGACCACATACGCATGCAGCGCACAGAAACCCAATGGAACGGGCTGTTGTTTGGATGATAGATCTTTATCAGGCATTGCCCGTTGCCATAGAAATATGCCGTTGCTACTGCCACTTTCAGCTCAGTTCAGTTTGGCGTGTATGCGGTTCAGTTGACATTGTTGTGCTGTCGCATTTTTGAGGAGCAAACGACTTCGCCGCATTGGCAACTTCATTTGTGGCAGGACCACCAATGCTGTGGTGGAGCGATGTCACAGCAACAGCAACGACCTCTGAAGCTTTCAATGGAATTCTAAAATATGCCGCACTACAGCCAAATTACTGGTACATCGCTTCTTTATTGTGGAGACAATGCTATCAAGAAATCTGCCACCACGAACATGATTCCCCAAAACATATTTTAATATCTTTTTGGTAACATGACGTGGCCCTACTACACACTTCCAACGAATAATTCCTTGGGGTGTTTATTTTTTTTATGAAATACATACGTTTACACATATATGGGCTATTGGACTTTTTCTTCTAGGGTTTCAGTCGCTGTAATGGCTTCTTTTCGCTTTTGTCTTACATCATTTCTTATTAAGGGTCATCACAGCTAATGCGTATATCACTGCATTCCTATTACCGAGAACTGTGTTCATTTATATTTTATAGCAAAAAAATTTATTGCTTTTCTGCAACTTGATTGTGCAATCTGTAGAGTAAATCTTGATAACGTGTTTATTAAGTACGAACGTATTAAGTATGACAATAGGCTGTTATAATCCACAAATATCATGGTGTATAAATGGTATAGATTTATGCCTTGCGAATTTCAACACTGCTGGAAGGTCATTTAAACTTTAATTCAATGAAAAACAAGCTCTACACAGCTACCGGTCTACAACCAGTTACTATTTGGGTTCTAACTGAATGTTGTTTCGGCAGCGAAATCGAATCGGGAAACCATGAACTTCTAAGAGCTAGTTGCCTGCCTAAGGTGAATCTGAGGTCATTGGTTGAACTATGAACTCCGAGAAACAGCAAAAATGTTTGTTGTAACGCAAAAATGTTTGCTAAAAATGGGACATCCGTAATTATACCCTACACCACTACTGAGGTACAGGGTATTATAACTTAGTGAATTAGTTTGTAACACCCAAAAGGAAGAGAGAGAGACCCAATGATAAGTATACCAATCGATCCAGATTCAATTTCTGATTCGATTTAGCTATGTCCGTCTTTTTGTCTGTCTGTCCGTCCGTCTGTCCATGTTAATTTGTATACAAAGTACAGGTCGCAATTTTCATTCGATCGTCTTCGAATTTGGTACAGGCCTGTTTTTCGGCCTAGAGACAAAGCATATTGAAATTGGAAAAAATCGGATCAGATTTGGATATAGCTCCCATATATCTCTTCGTCCGATTTGCAGTAATAAAGCAAAAAAAGGTCATTTGTTAACCGGTTCTCTCGAAATTTGGTAGAAATTTGGAAGGATTTTCTTATGACTATCAAAATTACTGGTGAATTTCATAGAAATCGGTTTAGATTTAGATGTAGCTCTTATTTATATATATCGCCCGAATTTCACTCCTAGAGCCATTGCAAGCGCATTTATTGACTAATCTTTCCAAAATTGTGTACAACACCTTCCTCGATGACTACCACAGTATATGAGAAGTTTACTCGAAATCGGATCAGAATTAGATACAGCTCCCATATATATGTTTTTCAGATTATAGACCTATTTGAATCATAATTGCCGTGGATGTGGACATTCTTGAAATTCTTACCGGAAGTCATTGTACAAAATTTCCACCAGATCGGATAATAATAGCGCCCTCTAGAGGCTGAAGAAGTCAAATCAGAAGGTCCGTTTATATGGGAACTATATCGGGTTATGAACCGATATGGACCATAATTGAAACATATGCTAAAAGTCACAGCCCAAGTTGACGTGCAACTACATTCAGCCAAACACCTTGAAATATTTTATTTCGACCCCACTAAGTGTGTATATTTTGGATATCCTAAGTTAATCTAACCACATCCGTCCATCCGTTCAACAGGTAGTCGAAATGAGGATAATCTTCGAACGAATGAAGCTATTCGCATGTAATTTTCTAAAGAAACTTCTTATTGATGGAGGTCGTTGGCTTTTCCATATATGTCAAATTGGTTCCTGATTGATTTCTATCTACAATAAAACTTTTTCCTAATTTTTATTCCTTTCGAAGGAATAAAACTGGCCGCTTGAAATTTTATACAAATGTTTCTTATAGGAGCAGGTCGGTTGGGATTGTAAATGGGCTATATAGGTCCATGTTTTGATATAGCTGCCATATAAAACGATCTTGATTTCTTGAGCCTCTAGAGGGCGCAATTTTAGTCCGATTTGACTGAAATTTTGCTCGTGGTGTTTTGGTTTCACTTCCAACAACTGTGCTAAGTATGGTTTAAGTCGGTTCATGTTTTGTTATAGCTGACATATAAACTGATCTGGGGTCTTGACTTCTTGAGCTACTAGAGGACGCAATTCTTATCCGATTTAGCTGAAATTTTGGAAATTGAGGTGTTTTGTTACGACTTTCAACAACTGTGCTAAGAAAGGTTTAAATCGGTCCATAACCTGATATAGCTGCCATATAAAACGGTCTGGGGTCTTGACTTCTTGAGCCTCTACTGGGAGCCATTCCTATCCGTTTTGGCTGAAATATTGCATGACGTGCTTTGTTATGATTTCCGAAAACTGTTTTAAGAATGGTTCAAATCGGTCCATAACCTGATATAGCTGCCATATAAACCCATCTGGGGTCTTGACTTCTTGAGACACTAGAGGACGCAGTTATTATCTGTTTTGGCTGAAATTTTGCATGAGGTGTTTTGCTATGACTGTCAACAACTGTGTTAAGAATAGTTCAAATCGGTCCATAACCTGATATAGCTGCCTTATAAACCGATCTAGGGTCTTGACTTCTTGAGCCCTAATGGACGCAATTATTATCCGATTTGGCTGAAATTTTCCGATCTGGAACTTTGACTTCTTGAGTCACTAGAGGGCGCAATTATTATCCAATTTGACTGAAATTTTGTACAGCGGCTTCTCTCATGACCTTTAACATACGTGTTGAAAATTGCAGGAATCGGTTTGTAGCCCCTATAAAGTGCGCAATTCTTACTAGATTTGGCTGAAATTTTACACAATGACTTCTACTATGATCACCAATATTCAGTTCAATTATGGTCCGAAATGAACCATAACTTGGTATTGTTCCAATAACATAGCAATTATTTTCTTTTATCCTTTGTTTGCCTAAAAAGAGATACAGTTGCCAAGAGCTCGACAAACGAGATCCATGGCGGAGGGTATAAAAGATTCGGCCCGGCCGAACTTAGCAAGCTTTTGCTTGTTAAACCCACCACCGAAGGATGGGGGTATATTCATTTTGTCATTCCGTTTGCAACACATCGAAATATCCATTTCCGACCCTATAAGTATATATATTCTTGATCAGCGTAAAAATCTAAGACGATCTAGCCATGTCCGTCCGTCTGTCCGCCTGTCTGTTGAAATCACGCTACAGGCTTTAAAAATAGAGATATTGAGCTGATATTTTGCACAGATTCTTTTTTGTCCATAAGCAGGTTAAGTTCGAAGATGGGATATATTGGACTATATCTTCATATAGCCCCAATATAGACCGATCCCCCGATTTAGGGTCTTAAGCCCATAAAAGCCACATTTAATAATCCGATTTTGCTGAAATTTGGGACAGAGCGTTATGTTAGTCCACCCGACATCCTTCGTCAATTTGGCCCAGATCGGTCCAGATTTCGATACAGCTGCCATATAGACTGATCCGCCAATTTAGGGTCTAAGGCCAACAAAGCCATATTTATAATCCGATTTTGCTGAAATTAGGGACAGAGAGTTATCTTAAGCCACTCGACATCCTTCCTCAATTTGGCCTAGATCGGTCCAGATTTCGATATAGCTGCCATGTAGATCGATCCGCCAATTTAGGGTTAGGACCTTCGACATCCTTCTTCAATTTGGCTCAGATCGGTCCAGATTTGAATATAGCTGCCATATAGACCGATCTCTAGATTTGAGGTTTTGGTTCATTAAAAGTGGCTTGATTTTCCGATGCCGCCAAAACTTCGGACAGTGAGTTGTGTTGGGCCCTTCGACGTTCTTTTCCATTTGTCTAAGATCGGTCCAGATTTGGATATAGTTGTCATATAGACCGATATCTCGGTTAAAGGTTTTGGGGGCCATAAAAGGCGTATTTATAATCCGGTTTCATCGAAATTTGTGTTGTGTTAGGCTCTTCGAGCTTTCTCTGCAACTTGACCCAAAGCGGTCCAGATTTGGATACAGCTGCCATATAGTCTTGGCCCCATAAAAGGCGCATTTATAATCCGATTTCACTGAAATTTGACACCGTGACTTATGTTAGGCTTTTCGACGTCCGTGTCGTATATGGTTCAGATCGGTTTATTGAACAATGATTTGTACTTCCTAGTATTTAGTTCAAATCGGAACATATATCGATATAGCTGCTATGGGGCGAAAGGTGTTTTAGATATATACCCGAGGTGGTGGGTATCCAAAGTTCAGCCCGGCCGAACTTAGCGCCTTTTTATTACTTGTTATACCCTCCACCATAAGATGGGGGGTATACTAATTTCGTCATTCTGTTTGTAACTACTCGAAATATTCGTAAAGTATATATATTCTTGATCGTCGTGACATTTTATGTCGATCTAGCCATGTCCGTCCGCCTGTCCGTCCGTCTGTCAGTCGAAAGCACGCTAACTTCTGAAGGAGTAAAGCTAGCCGCTTGAAATTTCGCACAAATACTTCTTATTAGCGTAGGTCGGTTGGTATTGTAAATGGGCCATATCGGTCCATGTTTTGATATAGCTGTCATATAAACCGATCTTGGGTCTTGACTTTTTGAGCCTCTAGAGGGCGCAATTCTTGTCCGATTGGAATGAAATGATGCGTTTTGTTATAATATCCAACAACTGTGCCAAGTATGGTTCAAATCGGTCCATAACCTCATATAGCTGCCATATAAACCGATCTTGGGTCTTGACTCCTTGAGCCTCTAGAGGTCGCAATTCTTATCCGATTTGAATGAATTTTGGCACGACGTGTTTTGTTATGATATCCAACATTTTTGCCAAGAATGGTTCAAATCGGTCTATAACCTGATACAGCTGTCATATAAACCGATCTTGGGTCTTGACTTCTTGAGCCTCTAGGGGGCGCAATTCTTGTCCGATTTGAATGAATTTTGGCACGACGTGTTTTGTTATGATATCCAACAACTGTGCGAAGTATAGTTCAAATCGGTTTATAACCTGATATAGCTGTCATATAAACCGATCTGGGATCTTGACTTCTTGAGCCTGCAGAGGTCGCAATTTTTATCCGATTTCCCTAAAATTTTGTAGGA
This sequence comes from Stomoxys calcitrans, assembly GCF_963082655.1. Classification (NCBI taxonomy): domain Eukaryota; kingdom Metazoa; phylum Arthropoda; class Insecta; order Diptera; family Muscidae; genus Stomoxys; species Stomoxys calcitrans. The sequence goes on from NC_081555.1 coordinate 181,797,534, forward strand.
CGGATTCTCTCATGACCACCATCATACGTGTTTGTTATGGTCTGAATCGGTACAGCCTGGTACAGCTCCCATATAAATCGAACTCTCTATTTTACTTCTTGAGCCCCCAAAGGGCGCAATTCTTATTCGAATTGGATGACATTTTACACCGGTCTTCAATATATAATTTAATTGTGGGCCGTACCGGACCATATCTTGATATCGCTCTAATAGCAGAGCAAATCTTTCCTTATATCCTGTTTTGCCTAAGAAGAGATGCCAGGAAAAGAACTCGACAAATGCGATCCATGGTGGAGGGTATATAAGATTCGGCCCGGCCGAACTTAGCACGCTTTTACTTGTTTTTTTAATTTTTTACAGGTCTTTAGAACAACAGAATATGTTATTCTGTTATAAGACCAATTTGTTTACAAATGTCTGCTAATCCTCAAACTGTATCGATGCGTCAACAAGTACACAGAAAGATTGCAATAAATAGCATATTTTTCTTAAGTTCCCCACATTCATTCATCTTAAAAATGTTTGCACTTTGCCAAAGCCCCCCGTCAAACCAAGCCAATATGGGACAAGAAAAATATTTCGTTCGAATTTCTCAAGTTAACCTTTGATTTGCCAACGAATTGGCAACATTCCGACCCTGATGAAGTCAAGGCAGGCAGGCAGATGTATGTGTTTTGTGTGTGGTCGAAGTGGCTGAAGTGGTAGCTGAACTTTGTATCTCTCGTCGGCAATGATAAATGATATCGACTGTCAGCGGCATTCTTATCCTTCTCGTTTTGCCAATTATGTTGGCACCACAAATAAGCGAATAAATGCCAATGTCATTTATACCGCGAGCAGTGCGTCCTCCTTTGGTGTTGGGCTGTCTTCTGTCTGTTGTTGTCTTTAATAACAGATTTTCACACATGTAATAAATTGTGTATATATTGATTTTAACAACTTTGTAATTTTGGCTAAAAGTCGCTAGCACTGGCACTGGCACTGGCACTGGCACCAGCGGCAGCATTACGACCAGCTGGGGCTGTCAGACAGCAGGATATGTGTTGGCAGTGCAGCGGAGTGGTTGGGGGTGGAAGGGAAAACAGAGCAAGCAAAAGTAAGAAGAAGTGAAATGCAAGTTGAATATGGCCACAAATTGTATACATTTCCAAAAGTAAACATTTTAACAAGAACACCATGAATAAGAATAACATTTATTCACGTGGAAGCTTCATACGAAACTTGCTCCGCACGCTTCTGTTCACACGAAAGAGAAACAGAAACTCAAATTGAAACAACGCCAACAACATGAGAAGCAAAAGCATCTGCAGCAGCAGCAGCAACATCAACAGCAGCACCAGCACCAACTTCATCAACACCAGCAGCATAAATACATTCAATTCACTTAAGCAATCATGACATACAATGTGGGGGGATGGGCAGGATGCGGGGAATGGGGAAAAAGACAGACAAAGTTCTTGTCTTGTTGAGAGCCTCTCTATGGAATTGTTTCAGCATTGGCGCTACGAGTGTGGGGAGTTCAAGTCACAATTCTATGCGTATGCAAGGCAGGATGCAGGAAGCTGCCAAAGCAGGTGAGGGGAGTGGGAGTTGGAGTACAATCGGCATAGACGATTCAAATGTATGAACGACTAAATGAATGAATGAATGAAGCTGTAAGACATATCCCAACGAATAAGGCGAATACGAGCAGAACATTGTGGAAAACAAATACGAAAAAGTTTCTGCTGCCACAAAAAATTTTACGAGGCATTGCTGAATGTTATAACAATTTCTATATCTGGCTAACGTGTAACAAGCCCAATGACAGTGTTGAGTAAGACCATGCACTTTAGTACACTAATTGATACATCTTGAGGGGATAAATTACTTTTGTCAGCACATTACTATTATTTTTGCTCGATAGCTACAAAGCATTGATGGTTCACATAAATGACACTAATAACCATAGAATGTACCTAACAAGCTAACCATGGGGTATATTCACCACTTTAAGTTAGATTTATCAGCTTAATGCGCCATGTATTACTAGAGATTTGTAGTTTCGACTAAAAAATATAAAATCCTTACAGATGCTAGCGGTATTTGAAAAATCAGAATTGTTGTTTATATATGAAGACCGACTAGCTGACCGGGCCCGCTTCGCTTCGCCTTCTTTTATAATATATGGAATAAATTATCCTCTAAATAATTATTTTCGTAAAAGCTCTTTAACTTTTTGTGAAAAATCATGCTACGAAAACCCACCAAACACCCCCACGGTGGTGGTTGGCGGGTTGAGGGGGTGGTGTGGACCCCAAGAAACTTGGTCCCGAAAGTGGGTGTTAATTTTGTGCTCTACTCCCATATGAGTCCCATATTGTCATGGTCGGAAAATATGTTCGATTTAGGGGTGTGTGGGGAATGGGGTGTTCCCAAGACACCTGGCTCTGAAGAAATATCAGCATCGTGCTCTACTCTCAAATATGATTTATTTGAACTCTTGGCCACGAAATTGGATATCAAGACTCGTATTCTACTTCCAAATACATTTCATGTGAGCCAGACACTGCTATAGCCAGTAAATAAGTTCTGTTTGAGGGGTGATTTGGGGAAATGGTCGACCACCAGAAACATGGTCCCGAAAGTAGGTCGTGCTCTGCTCCCAAATACCTTTCATTTGAGCCCCATATTGCCATGATCGGTAAATATGTCCGATTTATGGGCTAAGTGTCTGTGTGATCTCACTGACACTTAGCCCTGAAAAAATATCAACATCGAGCTCTGCTCTCAAATTTCATTTATTTGAACCCCATATTGCCATTGGCCTCTAAATTGGATATCAAATTAGTTTTCCAATCTCAAATAACTTTCATTTAAACCGCTTATTGTAAAAGTCAGCAAATATGTCCGGTTTGGGTCTCTTTAAGACCGTCCTATTTTGGGGTGTAATTGGGGTGTGGTGACCCTTTAGACACTTTTTCCCGAATATTGATAGCAAATTTGTGCTTTGCTTTGCCAAAGATCTTTCATTTGAGACCCATATTGCCATGGTCAGTAAATTAGATATGTTTGGGGGAGTTTTGAAGAATGGATGGACCTGAAACTTGGTCCCACATTTGGATATCAGATTCGTATTCTACTCGCTTTGACTTGAGTCCCATATTGCCATGGTAGGTATATATGTCCGATTTAGGGGTGTTTGGAGGTTGGGTTGCTCCACCTAACACTTGGTCCGACTATTGGATATCAGATACGTTTTCTAAATTTAAATACCTTTGTGGGCGGCTTCCTAGGCACCTCAACCAAAATTCGGATACCAACTTTTTGTTTTTGGGTCACTATAATAAAAATAAAAAATTTCGCTTAAATCGCTCTACCCATCTCCGAGATTTGGCGTTTCTAACAATTAGGGTAAGTGGGAGGGCCAGCCCCCCTTCAGATATTATTAAATGAAGTGCGCTATTTTCACCATGGGATAATTATACCTCATCTGTGAAAATTTCAAGAAATTCGAATAAGCCTTTTTTGGGTCTATGGGGAACACACAAACAAACACAAATTAATTTTATATTTAGACTAGCTGAGTCAGGCCCGCATCGCTGCGCATTCATTTTCACCACGCGAAAAATATGTTTCTTAATCCTACTGTAAAATTTTCACATCATTTTAACTAATAAGATTTTTCTCCAAAATTCTTTTTTTTTAATCAATTTTTTGTATTTATATCTATTTTTTCTATGGTAAAGATTGGCGCTTAATCTACCTAAAACACTGTCTTGGGTGGGAAAGTGACAAAATTATACTGCAAACAACCGCAACGAAATTCATCCTCCCTCCACCATATCGGGCCATATCGGTTCACGTTTTGATATAGCTGCCATATAAACCGATCTGGGATCTTGTCTTCATGAGCCGCTAGAGGGCACAATTCTTATCCGATTTGGCTGCAATTTTGAAATTGTTTTATTGTGACTTCCAACAACTGTGCCGAGTATGATTTCAATCGGTCTACAGGGTGGCTGATGAATATTGCTACAATGATGAATATTGCTACATTTTTTTTTCGGTGTATGGAATACATTTTTCTTTTATTCATGTTAAATTAAATTATTAAATTAATTATTAAATTATTATTAATTAAATTAATTAATTAATTAATTAAATTAATTATTAAATTATTATTATTAAATAGAAAAAAAGTTATTACATTTTTTTTTGGTAGCGGCTTTCATCAGCCACCCTGTATAACCTGATATAGCTACCATATAAACCGATCTTGGGTCTTGACTTCTTGAGCTTCTAGAGGGAGCAATTCTTATCCGATTTGACTGAAATTTTGCACGTGTTGTTTTGGTATCACTTCTTGAGCCTCTAGAGGGCGCAATTCTCGTCCGATTTTGCACGTAATATTTAGACTTCCAACAACTGTGCCAAGTATGATTCAAATCGGTTAATAATTTGGTATAGCTGTCATATAAACCGATCTTGGATCTTGACTTCTTGAGCCAATAGAGCGCGCAATTCTCATCCGATTTGGTTGACATTTTGCATGAGGTGTTTTGTTATGACTTCCAATAACTATGCTAAGTATGGTGCAAATCAGTACATAACCTGATATAGCTGCCAGATAAACCTATTTGGGATCATGACTTTTTGAGCCTTTAGAGGGCGCAATTCTCATCCGATTTGGAAGAAATTTTGTACAACGGCTTCTCTCATGACCTTGAACATTCGTGTCTAATATGGTCTGAATCGATCAATAGCTTGATATAGCTCCCATATAAACCGATCTTCCGATTTTGCTTTTTGAGCCCCTATAAGGCGCAATTCTTATCCGAATGAACTGAAATATTACACAATGACTTCTGCAATGTTCAGCATTCATTTATGGCCCGAATCGGACTATAACTTTATATAGCTCCAATAGTATAACAGTTCTTATTCAATATTCTTTGTTTGTCTAAAAAGAGATACCGCGCATAGAACTCGAAAATGCGATTCATGGTGGGGGGTACATTAGATTCGGCCCGGCCGAACTTAGGACGCTCTTACTTGTTCTTTATTCAAAGGGCGGATAGGTTGTCATAACAAAGATAAATGTTGTATGAATTATTTCAACTACTCTGCCCTCTCCCTGTTCATTTTGGCTTGTCAAACATAGCGCCATCTATGGACTGTTTTCAATTGGATCAACTAAATCCAATTGAAAACAACCAGTAGATGGCGCTATTTTAAATATTATTGCTTCTTGCTTTCATTGGTTCATCATGTGGTGGTTGTCTATAAATGGCTATATGATAAATTGTCATCATTTAGTATTTCTTAAAATCAATCATTTTAAAAGATTTTGTCTAGATTTTGGGCGAGGTGGCGATAGTTCTTACTATTAAACCATGTAATTATTTTGATTAAAAATGTGTTGCCCAGCAGCACCTCGTTTGGTCTTGTTTATCGATAAGCTAAAAATGGCTGCAATCTTTACGTTAAGGTTTGCAAATCCTCCTATCACGATGAACGTCATTATGTTTGGGGTGTGGCGCAGTACATTTATTTGTATCCCCACACATTAATTAAATTACACAAATTGATCGACTGTTTTGGAGTGAGGTGGTCCGCTAGATATATGAACAGAATAACGATATCAGATTCGCAGTACACAACCTTATACCTTTAATTTAACCTCATATTGTCATGATTGGTGTATACAGCCGTTTGGTGAAGGGGGTCTATGTGAGGGTTGTGCGCCACTTGGGCAAAAAATTTAGTGACGCACTCTACTCAAAAAAATCGTTCATTTGATTCCCCATTGTTAAAATAAGCTGTTGGAGGCGATTTTAGGAGGTAAAGCATCACCTAGATTCTTGGGCACAAAGTTTAATGTCAAATTCGTAATCTGCTCTCAAATGCCTTTCATTTGAGTTTTATCAAGCTATGATTGAGTAATATTCCCTTTTGGGAGGTTTATCGGGGTTGGGCGACCCCTTAGCAGTCTGCTCTTGAATACCTTTCATTTGAGTCGTATATTGATATTTCTTATTCTACTCTTCAATATCTTTCTTTTGATACCCATATTGTCTTTATCGGTCCACTTTCGATTTTGTTTGGCGTTTTTGTGGTAATTCCAAATTATATATCCTATACCTGCTGACCATATTCGTAATCTTCTCTCGAATACCTTATACCCCATATTGTCATTATCGTCCAATAAACCTATTTTAGGAGTCAGAGCGGCCCCAATTGAACCCAATTTTTAATATAAAATTCGTACTATACTCTCAAATTCCATTCCGGTCCACTTTTATATTTTGGTGGTAAAATTTTATATAGCCTATAACTCCTTCCGGACCACTACCCACTCTCTGAGAAATTTCAAAGAAATCGGTTTAGCCGTTTTTGAGTCTATACGGAACAAAGCAATTTAAATTTTAATTTATACAATAAATATGTGGATATAGGATATGATTAGGATCATAGTACAGATCAGATCCACTATCTAAAGAAGCCTATAAAGGAAAGATCGGTTTATATAGAACGATTTCGACCTTTTACAACCCATTCCACCTACAAAATTTTAAATTATGTTTCGTAAGCTAACTTTCTTCCGGCAGACAGCAGAACAGCGCCTTTTACAAATCTGCATCCTAAAATGTACCATTTGGCATTGTCTATTAAAGAGTGTAGATTTTCCATCCCAGTGTGGTTGAATATTTGAGATGCAGAATGACTGGTGGAAGATTGCATTGGAAAATCGACAATGTCATGTTGGGGTATATGTAATGAGACACTTTTCATATTTACAATACCGGAAAAAGGAAACGCAACTACCTCAAGATACTCCAAAAGGCACTGGGAAACAATAAAAATAACTTTGTCATGCTAGCTGCTAACATCGAAGCAAAGAAAGCGAAGCCAATGTGGCCACAGAAAGAAGAAGAAGAAGAAAAAAGAATCAGGAATGTGTTTGTTCGTTCATTCGTTCGTTTACATTTGTTAAGCATTAACAATTAAAACTTTCATCAACATTCATGGCCGCAATCAATTTCAATTCTCGCAATTTTTCCAATGTCATCATCAGCAATTTTATGCAGCCACAGCCGCAACATCCGCAAATGCATCAAACTCGACGACGTTGGCGACGACATTGGGGATGACGACAAAGTTTTGCAGCTCGAATAATTTTGCCATTGTGTGTAACTCTGGCGTATAACATTTGGATTGACATTGCCTAGGAAATTATTTATTTCAAAGAAACTTTTGGTACCCTCCCCCCCACCCTCAACGCCACCCACGCTTCTTCATACCATCATCATCACACAATCGTGTACACTTCCAATTGTAGGCACTACAAATTCGCTTTGATTCAGCAAGCCCGGCGAATGGTTCCCTTTTGATATTAAAGAAATTGATTTAACGTTTATTAGGCAATTAGTAACTTGTTTGTGGGCAAACAAGCAACGTTCAAAATTGTGACATCAGTTCTTTTTGTATTTTATTGGTTCGTTTTGAATGAGTGTCTTCAGATTCTTAGAACGAATCATTAATTTTTATGAAAATATTCATCATACGCACGAAATTCAATGTTCAGTGACTCAGTGGTATTAACATTTTTTCAGAACTAATAAAAAAGTGTCCTTAAAAAACAAGGAGCCAATTTTGTCCATCTATGACGCTTAACGCCTGGGTTCGAAACCCGACAGGAACATTGAAACATGCTAGGTTAGTACATACCGAATCTAAGGAACCCACATCGATTATTCTACAAATGGACCATTATTAACTCAGTTTGCACTGACAAATTGTAAGACTTATTTTAAGGATTCGAGTCAAAGATTAGCAAATTTAATTTAAAGATGATAAATTTTCCAACTTTTTGAGAAAACGTTTCTTTTGGCCAAAGAAGTTTTCCTTTATCATTAACTTGATATTTAAATTTTATGTAAAGACATTTAAAGACAAAATACTAAAATGAAGATCAAAATATCGTTGAAAGTTAGGAAATTTTCTTTGGGAAAAGACAACAGTGTACCATAGTTAAACATGCATAATAGCCTTACAAATAGGATGGCCTTTATATGTCAATTTTTATACCCATCACCGTAAGATAGGTGGTACATTTATTTAGTCATTCCGTTTGCAACACATCGATATATCAATTTCCGACCCAACAAAGAATATATATTTCGGATCGTCGTAAAATTCTAAGACGATTTAATGATGTAGGTGTGTCTCCCCGTCTGTCCGTCCGTCTGTTGTAATCACTCTAGAACCTTCAAAAATTGAGATATTGAGCTGAAATTTGGCACAGATACGTTTTTTGATGTACGCTAAGTTCTTAAGTTCTTGAACGGGCCAAATAGGACCATATTTGGATATAGCTGCTATATAGACCGATTTTCCGATAAAGGGTCTAATGCCCATAAAAACTTTATTTTTCATCCGATTTTTCTGAAATTCGCAACAGTGAGTTATTTTAAGCCTCTTGACAACTGACGTAAATATGGATGAGATCGGTCCATATTTAGATATAGCTGCCATATAGACCGATTTTCAGATAAAGTATCTAAGGCCCATAATGAAATTTGGAACAATAAGTAGTTTTAGGCTTCCCGACAATTGACCCAAATATCGTTCAGATCGGACTATATTTAGATATAGCTACCATATAGACCGATCCCCCGATAAGGGGTCTGAAGAATATAAAAGCTTTATTTATTACCTGATTTCACTGAAATTTGCATCAGTGGGCTATTTTAAGCCTCTCGAAATCTGACCTAAATATGGATAAGATCGGATTATATTTAGATATAGCTGCCATGTAGACCGATCGCCCAATAAAGGGTCTGAAGGACATAAAAGCTTAAATTTTTATCCGATTTTCCTGCAATTTGGAATAGTGCGCAGTTTAAAGCTTCCCAATATCTAACCCAAATATGGTGAAGATCGGACTATACTTAAATATAGCTGCCATATAGACCGATCTCCCGATAAAGTGTCTGAAGCCCACAAAAGCTTTATTTATTACCCGATTTCGCTGAAATTTGGAACTGTGCGCAGTTTTAAGCCTCTCAGCATCCAACCTGAATATGGTACAAATCGGACTATATTTAGATACAGCTACCATATAGACCGATCTCCCGATAAAGGGTCTGAAGGCCATAAAAGCTTTAATTTTTAGCCGATTTCGCTGAAATTTAAAACAATGGGTTAATTTTAAGCCTCGTTACATCTGACCCAAATATGGTTCGGATCTGACTGTACTTAAATATAGCGGCCACATAGACCGATCCCCCGATAAGGGCTCTGAAGGCCATAAAAGCTTTATTTTTTGCCTGATTTCGCTGAAATTTGGAATAGTTCGCAGTTTTCGGCCTCTCAACATTCGACCCAAATATGGTACAGATCGGGCTATATTTAGATATAGCTGCCATATTGATCGATCTGCCGATAAAGGGTCTGAAGTCCATAAAAGCTTTATTTTTATCCGATTTCGCAGAAATTTGAAACAATGTGTAGATTTAGGCTACATACCATTATGATGTGTGAGAATTTGCCCCTTCTCCATTCCTGGTGGTAATTTTCTTCCTAAGGTTAATGTTCTCATTAAGGGAGGGATGGCACCTCAGAGAAGGGAGGGATTGCACCTCAGATGGATATTAAATTTGTGCTGCACTTCCAAATCCATTTAATTTGAGCCCCATATTGTCATGGCCGGTAAATATGAACCGTTTAGATTATTTTTGGGACTGGGCCGGCCACCGGCACTTTTTACTGAAAATAATATAAACATCGTTATTCATTCCTAATGGAAATGAAGTTCAGTTTAGGGGGTGCTTTAGGGCGTATTCTAAAACACTTGGCTCCAAAATTGGATGTCAAATGCGTTTTCCACTCTCAAATACCTTTCATTGAGTCCCATATTATCATAATGGGTCAAATATCCCATCTGACGTATCTTTAGGAGGAAAAGCAATACCTAGATTTGAACGCAAATTTTGTTTGCTGAGTACTTGAACCCAAATTTTAATACCATATTTGGTTCTGATGTCCAATACCTATCATTTGATACCCTCATTGTGCCCATCGGACCTCTTTCGGATATGGGTGACGTTTTCGGTGTAAATGGGAGAGGCCTCCACCCGATATCTAAAAATTATATAGCCTAAGTTTCCTTCCAGACAAACCTACAAAATATCTGAAAATTTTAAGAAAATTGGTTCAGCCAAGTATTATATAGCCATAATGGGTCTAATGGCGTTGTTGAGGGGTGGCATGACTCCATATACTTCAATCTGATTTTGTATGCCACATTGGAAATCTACTCCCGAATACCTTTCATTTGATCCCCATATTGAAATGAACGTCCAATATGTCTGTTAGGGAGAGTTTTTGGATTGGAGCGGACCGATGGATGCATAGACTCAAGTTTTAATACCAATACCATATTGGCATTCTACTCTCCAATACCTTTCATTTGATACCTACTTTGTCCCGATCGGTCCACTTTTGATTTTGGATTGTGTTTGTGGCATGAGGGGGAGGGTCCGTCCCCCCCTTGTGCCAAAACCTTGGCTTGGTTCCTAGAGGGTCCGCCCCCCCTATTGGTGGCCAAAACCTAGGCTTGGTTCCACGATATATGGGTTGCTTCGAGCTCACTATTTGTACAGCAAATCCATGGTTTATCGGGCGTCCCCTCCTTCGCTGTCCTTGCGGGTTCCACTCCAGCACATTTCTCGCTATATTATCGCGCGGTCGGCGTAGGATATGGCCCAACCAAGTCCATTTTCTCTTTCGGATTTTGTCGCATATTAACTCAAAAAAATATAGACAAAATCAATATCTATTTTATTTTTGCCAGTGATGCTTTTAAATAATATCGAAAGGTGAACGAAATAGTGTTTTGGTACTTTTAAATTATGCATTTTGAATTTAATTACGGTGAAATTTAAATCCAATAAATTAAAGCCATTCATGTGTGAGAAAATAATGCTTGAATATTATAACGTATTTTAAGTTTGGTGGCCAGCAGAATAGTCTGTTGTTGGTGGCGGTCATACTTTTTGCTCTTTGCCAAGTCAAAAGTTCGATGGCAGGTGGTGGTGAAGAGGCCATTGCCACCGTTCAAGCGGCAGGTCAGTAACTGAACTTCGTGTTGACATGAAATATTAGCTGTTGTTGTTTTCCCCCGATGTCCATTAAAATTATATTTACATATTCGCCAACTTGGCCAACTGATGGAGTGGCCATCGATATAAATATCCTTGTAATAGTGTGGAAATCACCTTTGGCATGTCGAGCTTAAAACACAAGCACACACGGCTTTCGGTCATGCAACGAGTGATGCGAGCCGGTCAGTAGTAGATATGTGGTATAACTTTGGAGTTACTTTGTTGTTTTACCAGAGCTGCAGCATTGTGATGGCTCAAGTCATTAAGAGTTAAAAACGCTTCCGCTGCATGCCCTTTACTAAAGTAGCTCCAGTTGGTGGATGGTTATGGTGCTGACGCTGATAATGAATGTGACGTACACACACACACACACTCACACAATGTTCAAAATGTGTGAGTGAGAGAGAGTGAATCTATAAATGGTTGGCAAGGAGAAAAGCAGCATGTTTTTGCCCATGTGTTGATCACAGCATAGTTTGCATTACTTTTGCAACTGTGGCATAATTGGCTTGCGTTTATGTCAATGGATAAAAGTTTGCTCTTTTTTTTTGTTATTTATTCAGTTTAAACAAAGGACTAACATACACAATTTGCACGTAAATAAAACACTTACCTTTATTTTTTTCATGTTAAGTATACAAACAAAATACAGTGCATCAAAGCCTCTAAAACAGAAAAAAAACGTGTGAACATTATAGGTTATCCCATCGGCAAATATGTACGAATATAAGGGGAATTTAAATGCTCCACACTGCTTACAATTTCCTTCACACGTATACATGGCGAAATTGTGGACAAGCTTAGATTTTTAGTTTTATCAGTTCAGCCGATGTGACTTTGTCCTACTTCTATCCGTCAGTCTGTTCGCCTACTCATAAATGCGCCAAATTATGTCAATTTATACCCACCACCGAAGAATGGGGTCAAGATGGGGCTATATTTGGATATAGCCGCCACAAGTACCGATCTACCGATTTAAGATCTTAGGACAATAAAATAACTTTCTCGACTTCGATGAAATTTGACACAATGGCACATATTAATTTTTATACCCTCTACCATAGGGAGGGGGTATACTTATTTCGTCATTCTGTTTGTAACTCCTCGAAATATTCGTCTCAGACCCCATAGAGTATATATTGTAGCTACCATATAAACCGATCTTGGGTCTTGACTTCTTGAGCCTCTAGAGGGCGCAATTCTTATCCGATTGGAATGAAATTTTGCACAACGTGTTTTGTTATGATATCCAACAACTGTGTCAAGTATGGCGCAAATCAGTACATAACCTGATATAGCTGCCATATGAACCGATCTTGGGTCTTGACTTCTCCAGCCTCTAGAGGGCGCAATTCCTATCCGATTAGAATGAAGCTTTTCACGACGTACTTTGTTATTACTTTCAACAACTGTGCTTAATTAGGTTTAAATCGGTCAATAACCTGATATAGCTGCCATATAAACCGATCTTGGGTCTAGACTTCTTCAGCCTCTAAAGGGCGCAATTCTTATCCGATTAGAATGAAGGTTTGCATGACTTGTTCTGTTATTACTTTCAACAATTGTGATATATATATAGCTGCTATATAAACCGATCTGGGGCCTTGACTTCTTGAGCCACTAGAGGGCACAATTATTATACGATTTAGCTGAAATTTTGCATGAGGTGTTTTGTTATGACTTTACAACTGGGCTAAGTATGGTTGAAATCGGTCCATACCCTGATATAGCCGTCATATAAACCTAAGTATGGTTGAAATCGGTCCATAAACTGATACAGCTGTCATATAAACCGATCTGGGGTGTTGAGCCTCTTGAGGGCGCAAGTCCTATCCGATTTGAAATTTGGCACGACGTGTTTCGTTTTGATTTTCAGCAACTGTGCTAAGTATGGTTTAAATCGGTTCATAACCTGATACAGGTGCCATATAAACCGATCTGGGATCTTGACTTCTTAAGCTTCTAGAGGGCGCAATTATTATCTGATTTGGGTGAAATTTTGTACAATGGCTTCTCTTATGCCTTCAACATACTTGTCAAATATGGTCTGAATCGGTCTATAGCCTCATACAGGTCCCCTATAAAACAATCTCCATATTTTACTTTTTTAATCCCTAAAGGGCGCAATTCTTATTCGATTTAGCTGAAATTTTACACAATGACTTCTACTATGGTCATTCCATTATGCTCCGAATCGGACCACAACTTGATATAACTCCAAAGGCATAGCAATTCTTTTGTTTTATCCTTTCCTTTACTCGACAAATGCGGTCCATGGTGGTAGGTACATAAGATTCGGCCGGGGAGAATTTAGCATGCTTTTATTATACCCACCACCGAAGGTTGGGGGTATATTCATTTTGTCATTCCGTTTGCAACACATCGAAATATCCATTTCCGAGCCTATAAAGTATATATATTCTTGATCAGCGTAAAAATCTAAGACGATCTAGACAAGTCCGTCCGCCAACCGTCTGTCTGTTGAAATCACGCTACAGTCTTTAAAAATAGAGATATTGAGCTGAAACAGCAGCAGCTTAAGTTCGAAGATGGGCTATATCGGACTATATCTTAATATAGCCCCCATATCGACCGATCGGCCTATTTGGGGTCTGGGCCCATAAAAGTCACATTTATTATCCGATTTGTTAACCAGATTTAGATATAGCTGTCATATAGACCGATTTCTCGGTTTTAGGTTTTGGGGCCATAAAAGGAGCATTTGTTGTCCGATTTCGCCGAAATTTGGGACAGTGCTTTATGTTAGGCTCTTCGTTATTTTTCTGCAACTTGGCCCAGATAGGTCTAGATTTGGATATAGCTGTTATGTAGACCGATATCTCGATTTAAAGTCTTGTCCCCATAAAAGGCGCATTTATAATCCGATTTCACTGAAATTTGAAACAGTGACTTATGTTAGGCTTTTCGACATCCGTGTCGTTTATGGCTCAGATCGGTTTATTTTTAGATATAGCTAGTATTTGTTCCAAATCGGAACATAGCTCGATATAACTGCCATGGGACATAAGGTATGCAATTTTGACCGGATTTTGATGAAAGGTGGTTTACATATATACCCGAGGTGGTGGGTATACAAAGTTCGGCCCGGCCGAACTTAACGCCTTTTTACTTGTTTAGTCTAGACGGGGACAAACATATTTACAATTCCACAAACAATCACTTATCTGAAATATATAATTCAATTTGTGTTTGTATGTTTGTTTGTTGTTTGATTGTTTGTCGGTTAGTTTGTTTGTTCCGTATAGAATCAAAAACGGCTGAACCGATTACCTTGAAATTTTCACAGTTCGTGTAAGTTGGTCCGGAAGGAAACACAGGCTACATAATTTTTTGATATCGTGAGGGGGTCGGACCCTCCCCTTACAACAAAAGTACTATCCAAAAATAAAATTGGACAAATCGGGAAAATATGGGATTCAAATGAAAGGTATTTGGGAGTAGATTACGAATATGGTCAAGAAGTAGGAGTAGACGGAAGGGCGCGGACCCTTCACCGTAACCCCAAAAACACAACCCAAAATCAAAAGTGGATCGATCGGGACAATATAGGATTCAAATGAATGGTATTGGAGAGTAGAATACGAATATGGTATCAAAATTGAAGTCTAAATACCCATCGGGATGCCTCAACCCCAAAACTCCCCCAAACAGACATATTGGACGTTCATCCCAATATGTGGCTCAAATGAAAGGTATTCGGGTGTAGATTTTGAATCTGGCATACAAAATCAGATCGAAGTATAGAGGGTCACGCCACCCCTCAAAAACGCCATTACACCCATTATGACTATAAGATACCTGGCTGAACCGATTTTCTTAACATTTCCATAGATTGTGTGCGTTTGTCTGGGAGGAAACATAGGCTTTATAATTTTTAGATATCAGATGGAGGCGGACCCTCCCCCTTACCCCAAAAACGCCACTCATATCCGAAAGTGGTCCGATGGGCACAATAAAGGTATCAAATGAAAGGTATTGGAGACCATTGGGTCCAAGTACCCGAATTTGATATCCAATTTTGGAGCCAAGAGTTATGGTGTACGCCCTAAAGCACCCCCTAAACTAAACTTCATTTCCGTTGGGAGTAAAAAAGGAATTTGATATCTATTTTGAGTGCAAAGTGCCAGTGCCCGCCCCAGGAACTAAACACACTCCAAACGGTTCTTATTTACCAGTCATGGCAATATGGAGCTCAAATTAAAGGGATTAAAGGGAAGTCCAGCACGAATTTAATATCCCTATTTGAGTCGAAATGTCTGAGGTGCCATCCCTCCCCTAATGAGAACATTACCACCAAGAAACGAGAAAGGACAAATACTCACAATGAGTGCTTTTCGATACAAGTTTTAACTCAATGATAAGGAACCTTTTTTTTATAGGAGAGTCCGAAAGGCGTCCCGCAGTGCGACTCCTTTTTGGGGAAACTTTTTTAAATGATCATGCATGGCATTGTACCTCTCAAATGACGCTAACATTAAGAGATGATAGACACCGCTTTGCCCGATGTTCTCGCCAGGATTCGAACGCGTTCAGCGTCATAGGTTAAAATGGCACGAATTAGATATCCGCATTCAGGGCGAAGTGTCCTCACCCTAAAGAGATATTAGAGAGTTAAAGAAGACGCAGCGGGCCTATTTTGGCTAGTTCATATATATATGTATATACTAGCTAAAGGCCCGCTTAGCTGCGCCTTCATTACCACGCGAAAAATATGATTCTTAATAACTATGCATCATATATAATTCTTCAGTACCTTTTGTGATTCATCTCCTTCTGGCACTTGTACAAATTTTAGTGTTAGGTTAGCACTCTTCATAAAAATATCAATCACTTGTTCCCCACATTTTCATGATCGGTCATATTTTAGATCGCTACCAAATTACTCATATTCGTATCTTTCATTTGAACCCCATATTGTCTTGATTGGCTTATATTCCTATTTGAGGAGGGGTTACGAGATTTTGAGCGGCACCCATTTTTTGGATCTAATTTTCAATGTCATACTCGCAATTCTACTCCCGAATACTTTTCATTTAAGTCCCACATTGACATGATTGTCCAATATGCCTATTTGGGGTGGTTTTGGGCTTGTGACGGCCCATAGGAACCTGGACCCAATTTTTCAAATCATATTCGTACTCTACTCCCGCATACATTGTCCCCATCGGTTCACTTTTTATTTTGGGTGGTACTATCGGGGCAGTTTTGGGCTTGGGCTAGCACCTATGCACCTAAACCCAATTCTTAATAGCATATTCGTATTCTACTCCAGAATACCTTTCATTTGGGCTCCAAATTGCCCCTATCAAATTTGCAAATTTGCAAATTTCGCCCATGAACATTCCACTAAGGAACAGGGGCAAACTTCTCACTTATCAATGAGTGCAGTCCAATTCAAGTTTAAGCTCAATGATGAGGGGCCTCCTTTTTATGGCCGAGTCTGGCGTACCGCAGTACGACACCTCTTTGGAGATAAGTTGCCAGCATTAGGAGGGGTCTACCCAGGATTCGAACCCAGGCGTTCAGCGTCACATGCTAACCTCTGCGCTACGGTGGCCTCCGGTCCATTTTATTTTTGTCCCTATCGGTCCATTTTATTTTTGGGTCGTACTTCTCGTGTAAAAGAGAGGGTCGGCCTTCCTTCCGATATCAAAAAATTATATAGCCTTTTGTTCCTTCCAGACTACTCTCCACAATTTGTGAACATTTCTAGATATTCGGTTCAGCCGTTTTTGACTCTATGAGGAACATACAAACAATTTCCTGTCCAGCAAAACACCCAGGTGTTAAATGGAACATTCTCTCTTCCCAAGGAGACAGGTACCACTGAGGCTAAATTGAATCTCCTGTTTAAAAGTACATTTTTCGCCATAGACGGATTAACGCCTAGACGACTTTCGGTAGTTCACTACGCTGTCGTATGCAGGGACTCCTGAAGTACACATATCTCTAAGCGTGCCGATAAGTCGAACATTCTCTCCTCCCAAGAAGAGTGGTGCCACTGAGTTTAAATAGAATTACCTGCTAAAAAGTACAACTCTCGCCATAGATGGATGTATGCCGAGACCACTTTCGGTAGCCCAAAACGCTTTCGTACGTAGGTATTCCTGAAGTGTGTATCCTGAAGGGTGACAGGAAACTTTCCCTTAGCCGCAGCAGCTTACGGCATCTGCATGTGCGACCACGTTTGTAGCTTTTTCTTCCAGAGATAATAATATTGGGTTGCCCAAAAAGTAATTGCGGATTTTTTAAAAGAATGTAAATGCATTTTTAATAAAACTTAGAATGAACTTTAATCAAATATACTTTTTTTACACTTTTTTTCTGAAGCTAGCTAAAAGTAACAGCTGATAACTGACAGAAGAAAGAATGCAATTACAAGCTGTGAAAAAATTTGTCAACGCCGACTATATGAAAAATCTGCAATTACTTTTTGGGCAACCCAATATATTGTTAATGACTACAGTCCAAGTATAGGAGACAGTACACCTTCTGAAGGAGTCCCTCTGCTAATTCATTTAAAGCATCTTTTTGAAGGTAAGCCATTAATAAATTTTCTTACGGTAGTATCGATGCTTAGAGACGTTAGCTCCTTAATTATTGCCATTGGTTTTATATTGGTGAAAGCATTCTCCATGTCAAGAAATGCAACCTTTGTGTGTTCGTTGACAACGGGAGAACCTTCTACGTAGCCGATTAGGTCGGAAGAGAGTTTCAGTGACCTTGCCCTTTCTATATGAATGCTGATGTGAAAAAGGCAATCTCCAGGGATCTTTGCCCTAGGAGATGTTTCTATCAACCTTTAATCTACAGCATAAAGGTTGATAGACTAATTGGACGGAAATCTTTCGTATGGAAAGCTAATGCAAGCAGATTATAAATATCTCCTTAAGCCATCTCCATTCTATCATACACAACTTGTAATTCAACTGGTGATAGATCATCATGATCTGGCTACTAAAAGCAGTCGAAACCTTTTATCGCCGTAAGGATTTTGGACTTAGACACGTTGAGGTGTTGCAAACAGAATGCTTAGATCTGTATAACCCCCACTCTATGGTGCTAATTAAACAAAGGGTCATTACATTTTGATTTTCTCCCCTTTAAACCTGACGACACTGTGGTGGATGAGGGGAGATATGTGAACTAGTTGTTGTAATGATTTTATTGTCACTTTTTGCTGGTATTTGCATTTTTTCCTATGGTGAAAGAACCTGAGTTGGGGTTATGAGCAGAGTTATGCTTGCCTTCGTTCCTCCCATGAATTTCTGTACGTATGCCTGGGTGGTGTGCGTCTGTTTGCGAGAGTTTATGACATCAATATAAATTACTTAATTTTTTTTTTTGCCTTTGGTTAAATTGCTGTTGTGCACATGAAACGCTCATACTTCGCTGCCCTCTGTGTAAGTATAAATGTCAGTTGACAATTTTTTAACAACTTTATTTCATTTAAAACTGCACGTTCATATATTAGTCTGTGAATGTAAGCGAGCATGTTTTGTACCTCGCACGAAATTCTGTTATTTTCCTAGCTCTCCACCCATGTTTTTTTTTAATTCATAATAATATCGCATGAAACTTTGTCTGTCTGCGCGATTGTTGAAGTGTATGAGATTTTTATTAGCATTTTCATAGTGCAAACTCAACTCAAACTTGAAACTCCTCTGGTATCGTACGTGGTGGAAACAAGTCGTCAGATTACATGCTCTCGGCAACTTTAATAGACTCATATTTTTTTCTCCAACGAGAGCACCCAGCAAACAAGAGCAACAAATGGGGATTCCTTAAACTTCACAATGAATAATTTTTCAATTTAGTCAAAAATTCAACATTAAGTTTCTTTTTTATTACAAGGGAATACGGTGGCAATAATAAATATTGTTAACATGAAGATACTATTTCAATAATTTGTTTTACACTTAGATTTGATGTTTATGACAAATTTCAATTATTTCAATGATATACAATAGAAAATACACAAAAACATCCTTTAGTTTTCAACTAATATGAACAGAAAAAAATTCCAATAAATTACTAACTACCCACATATGAACGGCTTTTATAAGCTCAAGAAGTTCAAAAGAAACAACGGTTTATATAATAACTCTAAGATAAACCGATTTCATTATTAAGAAGCTCAAGAAAAACAAAGTCTGCAGTCTGTGGGTCTTCAACATCGAAATGTGATCTAATCGGAATCATATTCGCAATAGTTGAAGAGATGGATAATGTGAGCAACTGTTCCTCATTTCACGCCTTATATGAGAACAAGTAAAAAGGCGTTCAGTTCGGCCGGGCCGAGCTTTGGATACCCGCCACCTCGGGCATATATGTAAACCACCTTTCATCAAAATCCAGTGAAAATGCAGTTATATCGAAATATGATCCGATTCGGACCAAATACTAATAAGTACAAGTCATTGTCTTGTAACTTTTTCTTTTTAGTAGCTTTATGGATGCAACCTGGATGTCGAAAAGCCTTACATAAGTCAATGTGTTAAATTTCAGTTAAATGCGCTTTTTCTGGCCCCAAAACCTAAAACCGAGAGATCGGTCTATATGGCAGCTATATCCAAATCTTAACCGATCTGTGCCATAATGCAGAACTACGTCAAGGGGTTTAACCTGACTCAATGCCCCAAACTTCGGCGACATTGGACAATAAATGCGCCTTTTATGGGCAAAATATTTTAAATCGAGAGATCGGTCTATATTGCAGCTATATCGAAATCTGATCCGATCTGGACCAAATTCACAAAGGATGTCGAGGAGCCTAACGTAACTCACTGTCCCAAATTTCAGCAAAATCGAATAATAAATTTGGCTTTTATGGGCCTATGACCCTAAATCGGAGATCGGTCTATATGGTAGCTATATCCAAATCCGGACCGATCTGGGCCATATTAAGGATGTCGAGGAGTCTAACACAACGCACTGTCCCAAGTTTCAGCATAATCGGATAATAAATGTGGCTTTTATGGGCCTAAGACCCAAAATCGGAGGATCGGTCTATACTGCAGCTATATCCAAATCTGAACCGATTTAGGCCAAATTGACGAAGAATGTCGAAGAGCCTAACACAACTCACTGTCCCAAATTTCAGCATAATCGGGCCAAAAACCCCAAATCGGCGGATCGCTCTATATGGGGGCTATATCAAGATATAGTCCGATATAGCTCCTCTTCGAACTGTACTTGCTTATGCACAAAAGAAGACTCTGTGCAAAATTTCAGCTCAATATCTCTAGTTTTGAAGACTGTAGCGTGATTTCAACAGACAGACGGACGGACATGTCTAGATCGTCTTAGATTTTTACGCTGATCAAGAATATATGCGAGGACTGGTATATAAATTTGTGACCTAATAACGAAAATGCAAATTTCTGTCATCAAAAATGACTTTATTGCTTTTCAAAGTATCCTCCAGCATGATTTATACACTTTTGCATGCGCTCAAACCAATTGTCGAAGCACTTTTTCTACCCCGATTGAGATACCACCAAAACATGGTTATTGAACGGTTCATCAGCATTATCTGGCGACAAAAACCATTGACCACGCATTTTTATGTTAATATGCGGGAATAAAAAGAAATCATTGGGTGCAAAGTCAGTGCTATATGGCGGATAATCTATCAGTTCGAGGATTTGGCTGGTCAAATAGGCACTAAACTTCAATCCTTATTAACTGAGTTTGTATTTAAATTATTTTTGATTCTGGGAAGTTAAAGCTGGGGATCGGTTTATATGGGAGCTATATCTGTTTATAAACCGATTCGGATCATACTTAACACGGATGTTGGAAGTCATAAGTCAAGTCCAAGTTCCAAGTTTCAGCCAAATCGGATGAAAATTGAGGCTTCTAAAGGCTCAAGAAGTCAAATCTGGGTTTCGGTTTATATGGGGGCTATATCTGTTTATAGACCGATTCGGATCATACTTGGCATAGATATTAGAAGTCAAACCTCAAGTCATTGTTTCAAATGTTAGCCAAATCGGAAGAAAATTGAGGCTTCTTTGGGCTCAAGAAGTCAAATCGGGTGATCGGTTTATATGGCGGCTATATCTGTTTACAGACTGATTCGGATCATACTTGGCAATGATATTGCCCATAAGCAGGTTAAGTTCGAAGATGGGCTATATCGGACTTCTTGATTTAGTCCGTAATAAGCCCCTAAAAGCCACATTTATTATCCGATTTTGCTGAAATTCGGGACAGTTAGTTGTGTTAGACCCACCGACATCCTTTGTGAATTTGGCCCAGATCGCTCCAGATTTGGATATAAATGTCATATAGACCGATCCTCCGATTTAGGATCTTGGGCCCATAAAATCCGCATTTATTAACCGAATTTGCTGAAATTTGGGACAGTGAGTTGCCGTAGGCCCTTCGACATATTTCTTCAATTTGGAGCTGATCGTATCAGATTTCGATATAGCTGCCATATAGACCGGTTCTCCAATTTAGCATCTTAGGCCCATAAAAGCCACATGTATTATCCGATTTTGCTGTAATTTGGGACAGTGATTTGTGCTAAGCTCTTCGACATATTTCTTCAATTTGGCCCAGATAGGTTCAGATTTGGATATAGCTGCCATATAGACCGATCCGCCGATTTATTGTCTTAGGCCCATAAAAGACACATTTATTATCTGATTTTGCTGAAATTTGGGATAGCGGGTTATGTTAGGCCCTTTGACACCCTTCTTCAATTTGGCTTAGATCGGTCCAGATTTGGATATAGCTGCCATATAGACCGATCTCTCGATTAAAGGTTTTGGGACCATAAAAGGCGCATTTATTGTCTGATATCGCCGAAATTTGGGACAGTGAGTTGTATTAGAGCCTTCGACATCCTTCTTCATTTTTTTTTTTAAATTCAGTGGCTAACTTAACACGTTCGACTTACGTTCAACTTACTATCATGATTTCGACAGGCGGACGGACGGACATGGCTAGATCGGCGCAGAATGTCGGCCAATCCAGAATATATACCCTTTATGGGGTCGCAGATCAATATTTCGAGGTATTACAAACGGAATGACTTGATTAGTATACCCCCAT
This sequence comes from Stomoxys calcitrans, assembly GCF_963082655.1. Lineage (NCBI taxonomy): Eukaryota > Metazoa > Arthropoda > Insecta > Diptera > Muscidae > Stomoxys > Stomoxys calcitrans. Next base: position 181,819,766 of record NC_081555.1, read on the forward strand.
CCTATGATGGTGGTGGATATAAAAATACCCCTGCGCCAACTTTGAAGACTATAGGTGAAAATTGCAATGTCTACTCTGTACACATATTAACGTGGAAAGACAGACAGACGGACAAAGTCAAATCGAAGCAGTATGTGGTTCTGAGCCGATCCGTACTATACTTATCAATGGGTCCTTTTGGGCGTTACAAACAAATGATCAAACTTGTAATACCCTGTACCACATTAGTGGTAAAGGAGTTTAAAATAATACGATGTCTTTTTTGTGTCCCAATGTGAAAACTTAATTAGATCTTCCTCGATATACCCCCAAAAAATTTAAAACATTTTCCTATACATAACAAACATGGAGATTAGACGAATTCTTTGCTGGGTCATTATTTATTGATACACACATGCATCTGCCTGGTTACCTGGCTGGTGGAGAACCCATGGTTGGTTGGAAATCTAAGAGATTTATAGTTATCCATTGTCCTTCGCATTTACCTTCCTAACCATTATGGGGAACATTTCATCTGTGTTGATTGATTGACAACGTTTCTTTGATTGATGGCATTGATGACGACCAACTTAATTTTCATGTCCCGATTCATTTGTGTCCATCAATGGAACTCTAAGCGGGCATTGCATCCTAGCTCGCTCCACCGAATCTCTTTTGCTGGGTAAACATTAGTTATAGTGGAACGTGGGCGTTGGTATGACAGTCGCTTCGCCCACTTAAATTAAACTAACAAATTGTCGCGACGTGTCGAAAGACAGGAAAAAAATGTATGGTAAAAACTACTGGGGTTTTTGTTGTCTTTTTTTTCAAATTTTTTCAGTGTGTGCCCGAAATATAATTAAAACTTTATTTGCTTACGCTCACTTTGTTATCTGTGAACACAAACACATTCACCAACAAACTCACACATACAGTCACATAGAGATGAACCAAGCGCATATTTTCTACTAAATTCAAAGGAGATAAAAACGTATATTCGTAGAAAAAGGAAAAAAAAAAACAAGAAACTACTGATATGCTGGAATCTCAGCAATGAAACCCAACAAACAAAATAATGAAAAAACTGTTGGGATTTTCGAAGTACTTTCAAATTTTCTTTGACGACTCTTTCAGTGATGTTTTTAAAGGCTGCGATGGTATAAACAATTTTGGTTTTTCTATTTCTCATTCCCTTTTGTCTTAAAGAAGCACATGTGCAAAGTTTTGCTGGGTGATTAAGTCCAATTAGCTTTTGTCATAAGTAAATTTTTGAATGCTTTTTTATTTGCTGTTAAACTAGAAATAACTGAAGCTAATATTTGCTTCTCCATTGCAACGATTTGTGTACTTCTTATGCACTTGTTGTATTGAAATGAGAACGTTTGCATTTTAAAGTTATCAAACACTGACACAAAAAACATTTGAAACTTTAAGAGCAGACTTACTTGCTATCGTTAATGAATTAAACTCTAGCTGGATAGAGAGAAAAAGAACAAATGAGAGCGTGCTAAGTTCGGCCGGGCCGAATCTTATATACCCTCCACCATGGGTCGCATTTGTTGAGTTCTACGCGCAGTATCTCTTTTTAGGCAAACAAAGAATATTGAATAAGAACTGTTGTGCTATTGAAGCTATATCAAGTTATAGCCCGATTCGGACCATAAATGAATGATCAGCATTGTAGAAGTCATTGTGTAATATTTCAGTTCATTCGGATAAGAATTGCGCCTTCTAGGGGCTCAAGATGCAAAATCGGGAGGTCGGTTTATATGGGAGCTGTATCAAGCTATTGATCGATTTATACCATATTAGACACGTATGTTGAAGGTCATAAGAGCCCTCTAGAGGCTTAATAAGTCAAGATCCCTGATCGGTTTATATGGCAGCTATATCAGTTTATGTGCCGATTTGCGCCATACTTTGCGTAGATATTGCAAATCATAATAAAACACCTCACGCAAAATTTCAACCAAATCGGATGAGTTTTGCGCGCTCTAGGGGTTTAAAAATCAAGATCCAAGATCGGTTTATATGAGCCGATTTGAATCATACTAAACACAGTTGTTGGAAGTGACACCAAAACACTATGTGCAAAATTTCAGTCAAATCGGACGAAAATTGCGCCCTCTAGAGGCTCCAGAATCCATACTTAGAGCAGATGTTGGAAGTGATACCAAAACACCACTTGCAAAATTTCAGTCAAATCGGATGAGAATTGCGCCCTCTAGACGCTCAAGAAGTCAAGACCCAAGATCGGTTTATATGGCAGCTATATCAAAACGTGGACCGATATGGCCCATTTACAATCCCAACAGACCTACACTAATTACAAGTATTTGTGCAAAATTTGAAGCGGCCAGCTTTACTCGTTCGAAAGTTAGCATGCTTTCGACAGACCGACGGACATAGCGGCAGAAAACTCCAAATTTGAAAATAGCTCCCATATAAACCGATCTCCCGATTTTACTTTTTGAGAAGCTAGAAGCCTCAATATTTGTCCGATTTGAAGGCCATAATTTTATTCTACATACCAAACTTCTGTCAAACCAGCAAAAATTAAAGCTTCTAGGAACCGAACATGAATGATCGGGAGACCGGTTTACATTGGAGCTATAACAGATTATAGACTGATTTGGTCCGTATTTGTCACAGGTGTTGGAAATCGTAACAGAACACCGCATGCAAAATTTCAGCCTAATCGGACAAAAATTGCGCTTATATGAGAGCTATATCAGGTCATAAACCAATTTGGACCCTACTACGCAGAGTTGTTGGAAGTCATAACAGAACACTACATGCTCAATTTCATCCAAATCGGACAAATATTTCCAACGTATAATTTAATTGTGGTCCAAACCGGACCATATCTTGATATCGCTCTAATAGCAGAGCAAATCTTTTCTTTTATCTATTTTTTTGCCTAAGAAGAGATGCCGGGATATGAACTCGACAAATGGGATCCATGGTGGAGGGTATATAAGATTCGGCCCGGCCGAACTTAGCACTTACTTGTTGGGTTTAGGTGGCATTTAGACCGATATCCCGATATGAGGTCTGGAGCCCAATTTTTCACTCGATATCGACAAAGTAGTGTTAATTTTTAGTACCCTCAAATCTAATCGGTTAATAATGTCTCCGTATTTGCTCTGTAGGAGCCAATGTTTGCAAGTATCTGTATACATACCAATGCCCCGAAAAACCTTAGTAGCTTAGTCTTTTCCTATAATTCTGTAGAAATTAAATATGTTTGTAAACAGATCCTGCTCTTAAGCTTCCTATCATGTGTTAAGCTTGCAATGTCGCTCTGATTCTATAACAGCAACTATAGGCAAATAAGTGATTGCTTTGACATTTTCAAACCATTTTAATATCTCAAATGTCTGCTTCCCAAAATAACTTCAATAGTGGGATTTTGTAGTTAAATGTACAAACAGTGATTTCGAACATGCCTTCTCAAATGCATTCTCAATGTGATTGAAACTTTTGTTGCCTGAATGGCTTAAACCGACACCATCGATAGGCTTTCGCTAAACGCACAGGCATACACACGCACATATTGCCAGAATTATATGCCTGCAACCATTATGAAAGCTGATTAGTTTCCTTTATTTCGTCCCCTTTGTGTGAGTGTCTATTGCTGTGGCTATGGCTGTGCTGGTGTTGATGGAGATGGGCAATTTCATTTATCTCACCATGTGTCCAATGTAATCAAATCCCACGTCAATCCTCCAATAATCGAATCGTCAAATGAATTAAATTGAGAACATGGCAAATTTGTTGGCCATCCTCGAATAGTTGCAACTTTTCCACAAATCTCGGTGTGAGACAAGCGTATAAATATGAAGAACGACAACGACGACGACATAAAACACCCAGAAAGCCAGGATGAATGGCATTATCGAAAAGGAATGGCCACGGGGCAACCGCAGAGCTCTGTTAGCCAGTATGTCGCTCTTTGTGCAAATACGAATAATAATCATAATAATAGTAATAATCATAGTAGTGGCCTTATAAAAAAGCGAACAACGAAGTAAAAAAGGCGACAAACAACCAGCAACGCAAGGGAGCAGGGAGAAATCTTGAATTTCCTGCAAATGTTAACGATATCAAATCAGTGATAATGTTTCAGGAAACATTCGATAAGGAAAAGTAATGCTGCATTTTCAATGTGGCTCCGATGGCGAATGGCGCAAATTAAGGACATCTTGAGTTGGCTATGGGTGGGCCAAGCCCATTTGGTAGCCCAATCATCTTCCCCCATCCCAAGGGCCTGTGAGGTGGAGGCGTTGCGTCAGCGCGGGGCCACAGACACGACAGTTGGTCATCATCAATTTGCAATTGATGTAGTGATTCGCTTTTTTATGGCATTTATTTTATATATCTTTTGCTTATTTCATTTTTCATCGAAGCGCTTCGTTGCTTGCCTTGTGCATCTGCTGCTTGATGAGGGCTAGCAAATGCAAAGCGAGTCCCTGGAAATGTACACCACAATCAATGGGACGTGGAACCAGTGGCCGGTATAAAATAATGAATTTATTGACTAATAAAAGTGGAGCTTGTCCACATAAAAAAAATGTGAACAAGCATTGAAAAGCAATTGGACAGGGAGGAAGCAGGGTTGCGATGACTAAGTGGACGGATGCCACAGACTGAGGCGGTGGATTAGGACACGGGGGCTAAGAACATTATTGAATTAATTAAAACGGCGTTAATAAACTAATTTTTCAGTCGCTTCTTGTCCCTACCAATGCGGTGAGTGTGTGTGTGTGTGTGTGCGCTGCTGAGTGGGAGCTTTAATGCGAGTGCGACTGGCATCGACATCAACATCGATCGATGAGCCCTGTCAGGATTTTCTATATCCTTGAAACACAATGAACGGTGAATGGATTTGTATGGCAGCATGTCAGTCAGGTTTTCAATTTGTAAAACTTTTAATTATATTTTTCATGGCCCTCGGCCATGTCTTGTTTGGATGTTGATGGAAAGCGTTTTGTCCCCCGCCCTTTTACCTCCTTCTGCCGCACCGCCCTGTGGCCCTGTCTCTCTCTGGCACGCTGCTTGTTTTTGTTTTTTGGTAATCTCTAATATTTTGTAAGTGAAATCCTTTAATTTCTTTTACCACAAAATGTTAATTTAATTAAAACGCGGGCAGGCGAACAAACAAACGCACTCAAAACATGAAATTGAATTGGCACAAACAAAAGAGTTGGCGCTTTGTTCGCCTTGCTTAGGTGAAGAGCCAGAGCCGTGACGTCGAGTGCCGGGGACAGACGACACAAAGCAGCACAACAAAACAAAACGAAACAAAACAGCATTGCGTTGACACGACCATGACGATGATGGTGCTGTTGATGATGCGAGCGAGTGGGAAAAAGGATTGTTGTTCTTCCGTTTGAAAAGATTTTAACAAGAACACCACCACCACCACCAACCACTTCCACTTCAAAACGAATCGAAGAGCCGCTTTCCGTTTTCCTGTGTGCCACAAGCGGCAATCATTTACACGGCTCATAATTGGTCGAGGAAACCGGACCGGACAAGTTTTCCGGTTAAATTTTAGTTGCAGTCTTTAGTCGGTAAACAAAACGTTTAAATATTCAATACAACATTTCCAGATATGTCGGCACAGTGGCAATGATCAGCACTAAAATTTTGCGAACCGGAAAGTGGATGAAATTAAATAAAAAGAAATTAAGCTTCTGGGGACTTAAAAAGTCAAATTAGTGCATCTTTTAAGTGGGTGGAGATTGGTTAAGAGAAACCTTGTAAAAAGAAAAAGCGTGCTATCTTCGGCCGGGAACCCATCACCATGAATTTTGCTACAAGTTTAGAGAAAATTAACTTTGTTGAAGGGCATAATTGTGCAAAAATTAAAGCTTCTAGGGGCGGTTGAAAACCAATCGGGAGATCGTCTGTTATGATTTTATTGATATCACATGGTTGGAGATCATAACAAAGCACTATATGCAATATTTCATCCAAGTCGGAAAACAAAACAAGTAAAAAGGCATTAAGTTCGGCTAGGCCGAACTTTGGATACCCACCACCTCGGGTATATATGTAAACTCCATTTCGTCGCAATCCGGTGAAAATTGAATAACTTAAGAACCCGAATTCGGCACGGACATTGAGTGGTCTAATATATAAGTCGCTATTCAATTTTGTAGAACAAAATACTGGTCTTTTTGGCAGATATATCCAAAAGGCGTTAAATTCCGAACTTTCGATACCCACCACCTCAGATATATATGTAAACCTCCATTCGTCAGAATCCGGTGAAAAATGCATAATTTGTGCCTCCATAGCAGCTTTATCGAAATATTGTGCGATTTGCACTAAATTTGATACGGATATTGAGTTGTCTATTAAGTACAAGTCATTGTTCAGTTTTGTAGAACCAAATATTGGTCTTTTTGGTTGCCATATTCAAATATAGACCGATCTGAACCATACACGATACGGATGTCGAAAAGCCTAATATAAGTCAATGTGTCAAATTTCAGCAAAGTCGGATTTTAAATGTGCCTTTTATGGGGCCAAGACTTTAAATCGAGATATGGGATTACATGGCAGCTATATCAAAATCCTAACCGATCTCGGCCAAATTAAAGAGGGCTGACGAATCGTCTAACAAAGCTCACTGTCCCAAATGCCGGCGAAATCGGACAATAAATATGCCTTTTATGGGCCCAAAACCATAAATCGAGAGATCGGTCTATATGGCAGCTATATCCAAATCTGTCCCAAATTTCAGCAAAATCGGACATTAAATGTGGCTTTTATGGGCCCGAAACCTTCAATCAAGGGATCGGTCTATATGGCAGCTATATCCAAATCTGGACCGATCCGGCCCAAATTGAAGAAGGATTTCGAAGGGTCAAACACAACTCACTGTCCTGAATTTCAGCAAAATCCGATAGTAAATTTATCTTTTATGGGGTTAAGACCCTAAATCGGCGGATCGTTCTATATGGCAGCTATATCCAAATCTGAACCGATCTGGACCAAATTAACGAAGGATGTTGAAGGATAATACATTTGGCTTTTATGGGCCTAAAACCCTAAATCGGCGGATCGGTCTATATGGGGGCTATATCAAGATATAGTCCGATAAAGCTCATCTTCGAACTTAACTTGCTTATGAACAAAAAAGGAATCGGTGCAAAACTTCATCTCAACATCTCTATTTTTAAAGGCTTTAGCGTGATTTCAACAGACAGAAGGACGGACATGGCTAGATTTTCTTAGATATTTACGCTGATCAGGTATATATATAGTTTTTTGGGTCGCAAATGGATATTTCGATCTGTTACAAACGGAATGACAAAATGAATATACCCCCATCTTTCGGTGGTGGGTATAAAAATTGTGGATAACTTTGTCCTAATCTGAATCGGTTAACCTTCTTTTTGTACCACTGTGCTTTGTAAGGCAGACATGCTCAAATGCCCAAAACTAGTCCGGAAGTTAAACCAAAGCCAATGAGTTTGGTGAACGACGAAGAAACTTTCGCCCCTTTGTTTCAATACAAAGCTCAAATGGATTGAAGATTTCTCCTACTACGCTGGAAGTTAACAAAGCTTACCAGCGTATTTTAAAGCTCGGATTTCCTTTGTTTCACAATACCAGCAACAGTTCGCAAAACACAACAAAGCAAAAGTAATTTATTACAACACTTAAGGTACTCCATCAGCCTCGGTTCTGTAGTCAACATCGCCATTCTTGTGAGTGTCAAAGAGCTAGCAATTTATATACCCGACTTACTATGCATGAAAGTATGTCTGTGTGATTGTAAGGTCCTTTGGCAGCAGCTACGATGCAGCATCTCCTTGGTGTGAAACAATCATTTGCAAATAATTATAGACAAAGACAATTTCAGAGGCTACCCTCACTACGCCAACGCCTAGCCCTTGTATGAACATATTTGGTTTTTGCTTCTACAACGAATATTCTTTGCAAATAAAGCTCTTTCATGGTTCTACCTTCGTCGAACTCTATCTCATCATTGCTGGTGTACATTGGGATTTGTTATTGCAGCTCTATCCGCTTTGTGGGCTTCACTTTTTGGGCTACAGTCAAAGTTAAAGACAAAACGGATAAATCACATTCGCCCCTTGGTGCGTTGAACGGTCGGTGCTGGAATCCTCCTTTTTGCTTTGCTTGCATTAGAAATTGCTTAACAAATGGAATAATTAAATGACTATTATTATGCAAATACATACAGGCTGCGTTACCGCCACCCCACCAATCGGCCTCCCTGCTTGCCAGCAACAATGCTCCATTTAAATGCTAAAACTGTTTTTCGAGAGATGTCCAAATACAACTCAAACAACTGACCACTCTGACAGAAATTCCAATGAAATGCATGCGAATTACAAAGGACAGATACACCTCTGTAGACTTGCATAAACTCAAACCTGTTTGCAGCGGTGAGCTTTATAAAGGGTTTGTCAATATGTAAGTTAATGGCCCACCAAGTTGATATAATTTGCTCCCAATTTATATTAATTCTGTCCATGCTCTGCCATACAAAGCATGAGAGCAGTGCAAATACTGAGTGTTGATTTCAATGGCGGATTCCAGGGGCTCAAGAAGTAAAATCGGAAGATCGGTTCATATGGGAGCTATATCATTTTAAAAACCGATTTAGACCGTATTTGGTACATTTGTTGAAAGCCATGACAGAACACTATGTGCAAAATTTAAGAAAAATTGGATGAAAATCCAGGGGCTCAAGAGGAAAAATCAGTAGATCGGTTTTTAAGGGAGCCCTATCAGGTTATAGACCGATTCGGACCGCACTTAACATGGTTGTTGAAAGCCACAACAGAACACTACCTAAAAAATGTCAGCCAAATCGGACAAAAATTGTGGCTTCCAGGAGCTCAAGAAGTCAAATCGGGAGATCAGCAATATAGATCGATCTCCATACTTAAGGTCTTGATGCAATAAATTGGTCATTTGCACTCATTTTCGATGAAATTTGGCACAGTGGATCCCTACCCATTTCTGAGAAGTATGGTCCAGATCGGATCAAATTTGGATATAGCTGCCCTATAGACCACCCGCCCGATCTTCCGATATAGGATATTAAGGCTATAAAAGATCCATTTATTATCCGATTGCGACGAAAATTGGCACAGTGATTGGTAACCAGAAGGTTAGGTTTATATACAGAGAATACGAAATCATAAAACATTTTTTGGAAATTGATATTTTACCAAATTATCTAAAAATCTATAAATACCCAAATATATACAAAAAAAGGTATTTATTGGTTATTTACCCAATAAATTCTCCAGCTTTGGATATTTACCCGGTAGAAACCCGTCTCTAAACATTATTTAATATTTTTATTATAGAGGTCATACAAACAGATCCTAAACATAGCAAAGTTGCATAATCCAGATACCAAGCGGAAAACTTGACTTTTTATAAAAGTTTTACTTTTACGTGAAATGCAATGTTGCCATTGCTAGCACTATGTTTCTGGAGGCCTACCTGTAAATATGTGAATATGCAAATGCCATTGATATTTCTCGGTGTGTTGGAAAAAGTGTGAAATTAGAATTATTTGCATTTCAATTAAAATATGTTTTTTGTCTGTTAGCTCACGAGGAATTATTCACAAAAGAAGGTCATTGCATTTTACGCCAATGTAGCCTAAGAAGAGCCGATTAAAAGTCAATAGAGTATTAAATTCCCATAGGCAAATGGCATATACAATATTTATAGATTGTTATAAAATTGTGCATGATTTGTTTGTGTCCCAAAAATTAAACTTGAGTTCAATATTAAATTTGATTGTGTACCAAAACAATATTTGGATTTATTTTCTAAAGCGATGATGGAATGAATAGATTTATTATCAAATCGTAAAACGTAAATGGGGTTTCCAATAAGAAGTGTTATTTGGGTATTGAAAGAAAAAGAGGAAGGTCGCCTGTTAAAAATTAAACAAAACATCAGCCAAAGGGCCACCATGACCACGCTTACTGGACCATACCCTTTTCATGAAACTTTTCATAACAAATCGCCAAATGGGTGCCTAAAATCCTAGATAGCCTCACGAATTCTATCTTTAGGATCTTGAATTGACGCTGGGCTGTTGGCGTATATATTATCTTTCACCTGGCACCAAAAAAAACGGCAAGATCTCGAATTGCAAATGGGCCATATCGGTGAAGATTTGAATATAGCTCCCATATAAACCGATCTCCCGATTTGACTTCTTGAGCACCTGGAAGCCGCAATTTTTGTCCTATATGACTGAAATTTTGCAGATAGTGTTCTGTTATGACTTTCTAAGAACGGTTCAAATCGTTCTATAACCAGAAATAGCTTCTATATAAACCGATCTCCCGATTTGATTTCTTGAGCGCGTGGAAGCTTCAATTTTCATCCGAGTTGGCTGAAATTTTGCACATAGTGTTAAGTTATGAGTATCAACAACTGTGCCAATAACGGTCCAAATCGGTCTATAATCAGGTGAAGCTCCCATATTTTAGCAGAATCCATGGTAATGGGTTCTCAAGATTCGTCCCGACCGAACTTAGCACGCTTTTACTTGTTAAACCCACCACCGAAGGATGGGGGTATATTCATTTTGTCATTCCGTTTGCAACACATCGAAATATCCATTTCCGACCCTATAAAGTATATATATTCTTGCTTAGCGTAAAAATTTAAGACGATCTAGACATGTCCGTCCGTCTGTTCGTCTGTCTGTTGAAATCACGCTACAGTCTTTAAAAATAGAGATATTGAGCTGAAATTTTGCACAGATTCTTTTTTTGTCCATAAGCAGGTTAAGTTCGAAGATGGGCTATATCGGACTATATCTTGATATATCATAGACCGATCCGCCGATTTAGGGTCTTAGGCCCATAAAAGCCACATTTATTCCGATTTTGTTGAAATTTGGGACAGTGAGTTGTGTGAGGCCCTTCGACATGCTTCGTCAATTTAGCTCAGATCGGTCCAGATTTGGACATAGCTGCCATACACACCGATCCTCAGATTTAGGGTCTTAGGCCCATAAAAGCCACATTTATTATCCGATTTCGCTGAAATTTAGGACAGTGAGTTGTCTAAGGCCCTTCGACTTTCTTCGTTAAACTGGCCCAGATCGGTTCAGATTTGGATATAGCTGCCATATAGACCGATCCTCCGGTTAATGGTCTTAGGCCCACAAAAGCCACATTTATTTTCCGATTTTGATGAGATTCGGGACAGTGAATTGTGTAAGGCCTGTAGACATCCTTCGTTAATTTGGCCCATACAGATCGATCCTCCGATTTATGGTGTAAGGCCCATAAAAGCCACATTCATTATCCTATTTTGCTGAAATTTGGGACAGTGAGTTGTGTTAGCCCCTTTGACATATTTCTTTAATTTGGTCCAGATCGGTACTGATTTAGATATAGCTGTCATATAGACCGATTTCTTGATTTATGGTTTTGGGCCCATAAAATGCTCAACTATTGTATGATGTCGCCGAAATTTGGAACAGTGAGTTAAGTTAAGCCCCTTGACATACTTCTGCAATATCGCACAGATCGGTCCAGATTTGGATATAGCTGCCATATAGACCGATATCTAGGTTTTAGGTTTTGGGGCGATAAAAGACACATTTATTGTCCAATGTCGCTGAAATTTGACACAGTGAGTTTGATTAGGCTCTTCGACGTCCTTCTTCAATTTTGTCCTGATCGGTCCAGATTTGCTTATAGCTGCCATATAGACCGATCTCTCGATTTAAGGCTTAGGGCCCATAAAAGAGGCATTTATTGTCCGATTTCGCCGAAATTTGGGACAGTGCTTTGTGTTAGGCTTTTCGACATGTTTATGCAACTTGGCCCAAATCGGTCCAGATTTGGATATAGCTGCCATATAGACTGATATCTCAATTTAAAGTCCCATAAAAGGCGCATTTATAATCCGATTTCACTGAAATTTGACACGGTGACTTATGTTCGGCTTTTCGACATCGTGTCGTATATAGTTCAGATCGGTATGAGGTATATGAGTATAAGGTATGAAATTTTCACCGAATTTTGATGAAAGTTGGGTTACATATATACCCGAGGTGGTGGGTATCCAAAGTTCGGTCCGGCCGAACTTAAAGCCTCTTTTACTTGTTTTCTCTTATTCTCTCCACTAATACTTCCACCTATAGGTTTTCATTCATGCCCATAAAGAATGCAAAAAAAAAAACAAGAGCGTGCTAAGTTCGGCCCAAGTCGATTCTTAAATACCCTCCACCATTGGTCGCATCTGTCGAATTCTTTGCACAGTATCTCTTTTTAGGCAAACAAACAATAATGAATAAGGGCGGAGGAGGCGGACGAGGATGAGCTATATTAAGTTATACTCCGATTCGCTGCTAAAGAAGCTAAATCGGGAGATTGGTTTATATTTATATGGGTGCTGTATCAAGCTATAGATCGATTCAGACCATATTGCACACGTATTTTAAAGGCCATGGGAGAAGCCGTTGTACAAAATTTTAGCCAAATCGGATGGTAATTGCGACCACTAGAGGCTCAAGAGGTCAAGATAACAGATCGGTTTATATGGCAGCTAATTCAGGTTATAAACCGATTTGTTTGAAATCATAACAAAACATCTCATGCATAATTTCAGCCAAATCGGATGAGAATTGCGCCCTCTAGCGGCTCAAGAAGTCAAGATTCAAGATGGAAGTGATACCAAAACACTATGTGCAAAATTTCAGTCAAATCGGACGAGAATTGCGCCCTCTAGAGGCTCAAGAAATCAAGACCCAAGATCGGTTTATATGGCAGCTATATCAAAACATGGACCGGTTTGTTTGTTACAGTCCCAACCGACCTACGCTAATAAGAAGTATTTGTGCAAAATTTCAAGCGGCTAGCTTTACTTCTTCGAAAGTTCGATAGACAGACGGACGGACGGACAGATGGACCAGATCGACTGGCTAGATCGACTTAAAATGATATGACGATCAAGAATATATATACTTTATGGTGTCTCAGACCCATATTTCGAGGTATTACAAACAGAATGACGAATTTTGTATACCCCCATCCTATGGTGAAGGGTATAAGAAGATGTTGATTGGTTACATTAAAACATACGGGATCCACCACATGATGTAAGCAAAAATACTGCACCCTCTTTTCTTTACTTATTTAACTCTCCGCCAACTATTTCATTCATTAAGTGCATAGTGAGGCGAAACAATTATTAACTTTGACTCCTTTTAATGTTTACTTGAATATTTGAATAAGTGCATTGCCAAAGCCGTTGGCAATATATTAAACCGCAAACGTCATTGACCATAGCAAAGGCTTAAGCTACTGACTGATCTTCATGCCAAAGAATACCAAGTAGGAGCATACGCATCGCACCATCACACACCAATACTGACCTTTTCAGCATATTCTTTCTGCCACCCATACCAGTCACCTCTAGCACTCTCCCCACTAATACTACCACCTATGGGTTTGCATTCTCACAAGTAACGTATGCTTAAGTAAACAAGCAACAAGAATTTGCTGCTTCTTTATAAAAAATTAATTCCTCATTTTCATGAATTTTCTTTTCGGAAAATTAATTTTTATATATATTCCGCACATCTCTTGAAAATTAGCATTAACCTGATTGAAGAAAAATACAGCAGCAGAAGCCGTACTATTTAAGACCGAAGGCGACATGCTGATGATGCGTATGACGATTAAAACTTCAGCATACTGAACACAAGAAAGGAAACAAGACAGTAAGTGCCGATTACTGTCGAAGATAAGATTTTACATACAAAATACTCTAGAGCGTGCTGTGTGAAAGGCTAAATTCAAAAGTCAATACGACAATAAAGCGCTATCAATGCGGCTAATAAATCCAGAACAGGCCAGAGATTCATATTGCCCCAAATCGTAGGAAGGACCTGAGAAGGACCGGCCGACTACCATCTTTGGTTAGTTACAAAGACTCTTTAAAATATATTTTTATCTATGTTTCAGTATAGAGAGTTTGGGGACACTCTCTGTAACATGACACTAGTTCATAATATCAGACTACACTCTCAAGCAGCTATTATTAGAGACCTATGCCGTCCGATTGGTATAAAACAAAACAAACATACACACAAGCAAAGATATTAATTTAGATACTAGAGGGCATGATTGTAAATACGGCAATAAATGTTCGAAATAACCAATGGTTAATCTCTTCCTTAATTATGCCTTCGCTAATTTGACGAAATTAAATCAATTTTTTATGATGGCAACCTATTTGGCTTCATTACATACCAGTAAGGTTTTGTCAAACCACCGCCATCTTCGAAAAGTTGAAAACAAATATAATTTGTTGAAAAACTTTTTAGGATGTAGCAAAGCACAGAGGGTCTTTTTTATACCCTACATCAACACTGCGGTGCAGGATATCATTACTTAGTGCATATCTTTGTAACAATCAGAGGGAAGAGAGCTGGACCCATTGATAAGTATGCCGATCGACTCAGAATCACTTTCTGATTCGATTTAGCTGTGTCCGACGGTCTGTCTGTTCATGTGAATTTATGTACAAAGTACAGAGCCTTTGCCAATGTATTTCTTAACAGATTTTCTTTGAATTTTGCACAATGTCTTCTTCTATGATTTTAACTATGTCTGCCACTTTGATTACAATCTGTTCAGATTTATAAATAGCTCCCATAAATAATTTCGTCCGATTTTGACTACTACTGCAATAATTTGGTCATTTACTAACCGATCCTTACAAAATTTGGCACTAAGGTTTCCCTGGTAATTTTTACTTTTAGGGCCTTTGCTTAACTATTTATCAATCAATCTTCTCAAAATTTGACTCCTCTATGACTATGATTTTGGTCGAAATATCAAATTTAGGCAAATTTTAGTTCCGACGACTAAGCCTGTGTACCCAAGGTGGTGTAGAGTATCAAAAGGTCGGATTTGCCCGACACTAGCCCGTCCTTACTTGTTTTTAAATATTATCGTGTTTTTAAATCTTACCTTTCCAATTTCGTTAGATTGAAGGATGCCTTTTATTTAACTTTCTTCTATTTGCCGAACCCAAAAACAAAATTCTTTGTATTTTGGTAAAAGCTGATGTCTTAGGACGATATTCTGGGAATTCGCACATCTTCTGTCGTTTTTCTATGTGGGCCTAGGAATTCTTTGATGAAATTTTACTAATTGTATTTATTTTTTTTTCGTTTTGTTTTTGGATCCTTTAGATGTTTAAAATAGCAGTTATTATCCTCTTGATTAAGTAAAGCCAAATTGTACAGTGAAGTTGTTGGTGCAGTGCACTTCAATTCCCCCAATACCGCTCGAGCATGAAAGGTGAGTTCAAATAACTGATGATTCGGGGACAACACTCAGGGTTGTTGTCTATATTGTTTTCTTTATTTGTCTACAAAATGAACACATTTTGCCATCTTGTCATTGCCAGAGACGCGTGTCTCCCGTTAATTCACTTTTTTTTGGGAAGGAAATCTTTTTAAAACCTGGTGTATTTTTTCTCGTTTTGGTTGCACGCATTTTTTTTTCGTTTTCTCTTATTTTCTTTAAGTAATTTGAATAAAGGCATTCCATGAGGTTCAAGTTGGCAATCATCATCGTCGATGACACACAAAGGCGGCCCACGTGTACGGTGTACATTAAACTCCAATTTATAAGGCTCCACAAAGAAGACCCCACAAACGAGAAACTCAAAACTTAGCAACTGTTGGCGTGGAAGGGGGCCATAGGTGGTGGAGTTCAGCTTTCAGCTGGAGTGAGCCGGATGATGACAAAGGAAAATAAAATAAATATTTGGTTTGCCAAATAATGTATCTTTGGCAGAGGCCGGCCATTCGAGCCCATCTGATATGGATGTCGTACATGTCGTTAATACCGCTGATGTTTTCCTCAATTCCCTCTGATTGGTACCAGGGGGAGGGGGGAGGGGTATCGTGGTGTAGTACTGATGGTGTTCCCGTATAAAAAATAAATGCCGCTTCATTTAAGGACAGCTTGCAGCATTTGCCATTTGCCATGTTTAAGGCATATTGTAAATAAATATCACACACATAAAATACAAAGTAAACTGCACCAATGACGATTGAAACATGACAATTATTATGTTTCGCCCCCAGGGAGAATAAATAAAGCGTCGCATAAAAAGTAAGAAGGAAATAACGCACACACACACACACCCATGTACACTCACAAAACACGGAAATAAAACAGAAAACAACACTTCAAGTTCGATGGCCGAACTTCCAAGTATTTATTAATGTAGTGAAACAGTTGCTGAGCTCGTTCAAAATTATTGCCCCTGTCCGAAAATCTATATTGGCCAATATTTATAAACATTTGACAGGTTTTATATTATGGCTGTGTCACAGTGTTTCCAGCTCGTTACAAGTGGGATTGGTGGTATAGAAATAATTGAGAACAACAACACTGTAAACTCAATGAGCAAAGTAAAATAAATCAGTAAGATAAACCAAAGTAAAATTAAAGCCGGTTTAAAGTCTGGCAAAGTCAACCCTACACCAACTTGGGTATACAGGCTTTGTCGTCAAAACTAAAATTTACTTAAATTGAAAAATTTTGAACAACGGTTCATATTGTAAAAGCCATAGAGAAAAGCGCAGTGCAAAATTTTGAGAAAATCGGTTGATAAAGCGTTTGCAAAGGCTCCGAAATCGGGCGACACATATACATGGCTGGTGTATCTAAATCTAAACCAATTTCTTGGGAATTCGCCAGTGATCAGAAGAGTCATAAGAGAAACCTGAGTTCCAATTTTCATGAGAATAACAAATTAGAAAAAGTTTTCAATATTAGCTAAAATCTAAAGATCAAACACAAATATGGGAGCTATATGCAAATCTGAATCGATTGCTCCGAAAAATCCGTACATATTGTAATAGTCGTAAAAGAAAGCGAGGTACAAAATTAGGAGAAGATCGGATCGGTTGCACTTTCAAGTAGCATGCAAGTGAAAATCGGGCGATGCATACATATGAGAGTTACATATAAATCAGGGCTAAGGAGTCGACGGCCGCCTAGGTTTGGAGGCCGAAATCGGACTCAAGCGTCGAAAAACAGTTGCCCTTCTCTTAAATACCAATGAAAATTGACGTTACAAGAGAGCTCATACAACTACTAGCAACTTGCATTTGTCTCTTTAGTTCGCTTCTTATACCCTACCCCGCCACTGTGATACTGGGTAAAGAAATTTGCTTTCTATGGCGTGGAGAATCTAAATCGTCAGATCGGTCTATATAACAGCTATATCCAAATATAGTCTGATCGGAACTATATTCTGTTCCTACATCGGGAGAATTTATATAACTCAGTGATTGATATGGGCCATAATCGATTTGGAGGGCTTACTAAAACTCACTATACCAAATTTCAGCAGATCAGTTTGAATGGCAGCTATTTATATCTAACTTTGATCTGAACCATATTCGGGTCAGGTAACGAAGGTCTTAGTATAGCTCCCTGTTTAAAATTTTAGCGAATTCAGACAATAAATGCGGCTTTTATGCGTTTAATACCTTTAATCGGTAGATGGTTATATATGACAACTACATCTATATATAGTCCGATTTCGCTAGTTTAAGAATTTTAACTGTCTATGGAGAATCTGTGCTAACTTTTATCTCAGTTTTTCAATTTTTGAATGCGATAGCGTGATTACAATATATAGGCACATAGGCGGACAGACAAAAGGACATCGTTCAATGAATATACCATCTATCCTATGGAGGTGGGTATAAAAATTTTCTATATCGCTAATGGACTATATAACAAAAGGATTAGGTGTAATCTGTTTATACTTGACTTGAAGACGAATCATACAATATTAATATATATCAAATATCTGCATGACTGACTGATTGTTGACTGTCTGATTGCTGATTGACTAACTTAACCGACTGTTTGGCTAACTGACTGACTGATCATCGCCCAGCCCAAAGGGGTAAAGCTAGAATCAAGGAATTTTGCACGAATATTGGTCTTGGAGCATAGGCACGGGATAAGGCTGGATTTGATGATATTCGTACGTTTAGGTACTAACAAGTAAGAAGGCGTTAAGTTCGGCTGGGCCGAACTTTGGATACCCACCACCTCGGGTATATATGTAAACCACCTTTTGCCATAATCCGGTGAAAAATGCATAATTTATGCCACCATAGCAGTTTAATGGAAATATGTTCCGATTTGGACCAAATACTTATAAGTACAAGTCATTGTTCAATTGTGTAAAAAAAATATTGGTCTTTTCAGAAAATCTTAACACAACTCACTGTTCCAAATTTCGGCGAAATCGGACAATAAATGTGCCTTTTATGGCCCCAAAACCTTAAATCGAGAGATCCGTCTATATGGCAGCTATATCCAAATCAAGACCGATATGAGCCAAATTGAAGAAAAATGTCGAAGGGCCTTACACAAATCACTGTCCCAAATTTCGGCGACATCGGACAATAAATGCGCCTTTTATGGCCCCAGAACTTTAAATGGGAGATCGGTCTATATGGCAGCTATATCCAAACCTGGACCGATCTGGGCCAAATTGAAGAATGATGTCAAAGGAGCCTAACACAACTCACTGTCCCAAATTTCTGCAAACTGTGAGTGCTGTTCGATTCAAGTTTTAGCTCAATTATGAGCGGCCTCCGTTTTATAACCGAGTCCGAACGGCATGCCGCAGTGCGACACCTCTATGGAAGGAAGTTTTTACATGACATGCAAATGCAAATTTTGCCCATGAACATTCCACTAAGGAATAGGAGCAAACTGCCTCGTCCTGCCGTGACCATCATAAAAAATTTTCAGCAGTGGTTTTCCCCTCCTAATGCTGGCAACATTTGTGAGGTACTATGCCATGTAAGACTTCTCTCCAAGAGGTGTCGCACTGCTGCACGCCGTTCCGATTCGGCTATAAAAAGGAGGCCCCTTATCATTGAGCTAAAACTTGAATCGGACTGCACTCATTGATATGTGAGAAGTTTTCCCCTGTTTTACATGGCATTGTAACTTATAAATGTTGCCAGCATTAGGAGGAGATTACCACAGCTGAAAATTTTTCTGATGTTCTCGGCAGAATTCGAACCTAAGCATTTAGCATCTAGGCGGACATGCTAACCTCTGCGCTATGGTGGCCTCCCATTCCGTTGGTAACACATCGAAATATTTGCACGTAAAGTTTGCTATGACTTCCAACAGCCATATCAAGGTTTCTAATCAGATATAGCTCCCACATAAACCTTTCGCCAATTTGACTTCTGGAGCCTCTAGGCGTAGGTAGTATTTGTCTATGACTACTTATAGTAATGACAAGTATGGTCCATCTGTAGCTGTAGCTGCATCTCTTATTTATTTGAAAAGCTCATTCAAAGAACGTGTCAATGCAAGCCATGGTGGAGGAACGCGCTTTCATTTGTTTCTTATCTCGTGATAGCTGTGCACTTTTATTTTCCTTCCTTCACAGTTTTTCCACTAAGAAGTCAAATTTAATTCCAGCTTCGTTAAGGTTTTAAGAGAACTCACTTCTCGCTCGCTTGGAAATATTGAAGAAAAGGAGCTTTAATCATTTGTATTTATAATGACGTTAACAGTTTTTTTTTGGGACTCGCCCCTAAATTAAATCGTAACTTGTAATTATGCAAGCGTGTGAACCAAAACCGCCTTCAAAACCCGGACAGCGTGATGAGGCGTGCCTTTAGTCAAACACTGTGTTTTCACCAAAAAAGCCTCCTCTCCATCCCTAACGTAATCATTTTAGAAAGTTGTTTTTGCTCCTCTTTTGTGTGCGTTTCGTTTTTGTTTTTTTTTTTTGCCCATCACACTTTTGTTCTCGAATCTGGAGTTAAATGCATTAGCAGGACAATTTTCTTCCCTTCTTCAAAGTTTGGTGTTTGTTTTCGTTTTCCACTTGGTGTTCTCAATGATGTTTTAGTTGTTGTTGTTGTTGTTGTTGTTGCTGGTGTACTTGTTGTTCTGCTTCCGCTTCTTAAACTTTGAATTGCAGACATTTGAAGTAATTCAAAAAAAAAAAAAAAACACAGAGTCTGTCTTTTCTTCTGGTGGCACACAGTCATCCAACACCAGCACTAACTGCCATGGAAGACTCTGTTACTACTAATTTTATGTTGGACTCCCCTCATCAGTTAGCCCCTAACCGTTCCTAGCGTTCGCCCACAGTGGGTGTTGGATGTGCTTTGATTGTGGACACTTGTATCTGCTGCTCCATCTGCGGCGGGGTTCCTGCGTCTGAATTCATTCAATCTGAAACAAATAAAAGATGTCGAAAGTTAAACAGCGATTTATGGCACCTCAACACTTGGACGCACTTGAACTCGGCGCATAAAATTCAAGACGAACACCAGAGTACATTATTTAAATATTATCGGAGAGACGTGCGGCCAGGAGCACGCATACACAAAAGGCGGCTAGGTGATTTGTGTGGCAAGGAAGGCGGCAGCTACCAGCTATGCCACTGACGATTCATATGGCGAGCGAGTGCCCCAACAGTGGCAAAGCAGTGGCGTGCCAGAATTGCAAAATGAATGACTGAAGTTTAGCAAAGTTTAACGACATTAAATTGCGTTTTTGTTTCTAGGAATGAAATTTTGCTGTAGTGCCAAATTATTTTACAGACTTTGGAAGTAAGCAACTGAGAGAAAGAGAGAGAGAGAGAGGGAGCGGGGAATTTTTTTGTTATAATTTTATGAAATCGTTTAGATAACAAGTCAAAGTCAGTCGAATGACTTCCCTCCAATGGGTGAAAGTTGGGGGTAGAGGGAAGACTTTATTAAAGTCATATCTCGTTAGATTTTAATTATCATCAGCAATGAAATGTTTTACGCATTTCACGGTTATATTACTCTGCAATGGTAGCAACTCATATTGAAATTATAAATGCGTTGCCTATCAACTGGCTTTTGTTTTCTCTTTTGTGCCCAACCAAAATTGGGAATCTGTTGAAATTTTGTTTTTACTTACATTTGCACCGAATGTCTGAAGCCCTAAAGGGTATGACGGCTTTATATGAATACAATACGAGTTCTGAAGTGGAATATGTGATACAGCTGTCATTTAATTGGAATTGCAGTCTTATTTTGCCCATGGACATTCCACTATGGAACAGGGGAAAATTTCTCACATATCAATGAGTGCAGTCCGATTCAAGTTTAAGCTCAATGATAAGGGGCCTCCCTTTTATAGCCGAGTCCAAACGGCGTGGCGCAGTGCGACACCTCTTTCGAGAGAAGTCTTACATGGCATAGTACCTCACAAATGTTACCAGCATTGGGAGGGGAAAACCACCGCTGAAAATATTTTCTGATGGTCTCGCCAGGATTCGAACCCAGGTGTTCAGCGTCATAGGCGGACATGCCAACCTCTGCGCTACGGTGGCCTCCTATAAATGTAGGTATTATATATAGCCTGAATTTGGTCCGGGGAAAGGTGAAGGTGATTTTTAATACCAGAAATATTGTGCAGCCAAGATCATCGTTCAATCCTTCTTCGCTAAACTTTGGAAAGAATTATTGAGTCGTTTGAATACCCTCCAGATGCCAGCAGGCCTACTTTAGCCTCTACATCAGCCTCTACATGGCGTCGTTCATGACTTGGAGAGTACACCCGAAAATATGGAATTAAATTTTGCTCACCTGCAAAGCAGTAGACCCCTTCAAGTCTAGATTAGACCACATAGTTTTGGAATGCTCACAGCCCCCTCTTTGTGACCATCCATATCGTTCGTTGTCCTTCGGACCTGGTCCTGAAAACTTAGCTTACATATAGCTAGAGCCATACCCACAGATTCCAGTATCTCTGAAATGTGTAGGGTGGTTTCTAGTCTCGCAAGTTTATCCGCTTTACAATTGCCTGGGATATCTCTGTGGCCCGGCACCCAGAACAGGTGAATTTAGAACTGTTCAGCCAACTCTCTCTCTCTCAACATCTGTGACAGTCGAGAGTCGAGGTTGCCTGGCTGTCTGAGAAGATATTTATGCCAATCGTCGTAATGACTTTATATCTTAGGCATTACACGACTTCCTTACTTGCAAGGATCTCTGCTTGATACACACTGCAGTGGTCGGGTAACCTTGTCGGTATGACCAGATCTAGATCTTTCGGGTATACCTCAAAGCCCACCTGGTAGTTTAGTTTGAAAGAATTTGTATAGTAGTCTATGTAACTTCTGACCAGGGATATCGTAGTTCCGATCGATTCTATCAGAAATAGTGGTACGGTAATTTTTATCAAAAACGGCTCAGGTAGGATGTAATCCACACTGCCTGGAACATCTAACTGATATTACATTTTAGAATTAATATACAAAAAAGTCCTAACAATTAGTTTCGATAAGGAAGACTAGTCACCACCTCTGGCCTATGTTGCTTATTGACCCAAATAATGGAGTTTGTTGTTGTTATGATGTTTTCACTAACTTTTTGCAATTTTATGGGCTTGTTTGTTTGAAGGCAAACAACAACAACATGGATAAATCTTAAATGTTGCAAAACCAAAGATAAAATGAAAGTATCCTCCATCCAGTAATGACATGCTTCATGCAGCTTTCAAATATATGTATGTCTGTGTGTCGCTGTAGGTTTTAATGCGATTATATACACATGTGTGTGTGCGTAGGCAAAAAAGTTAAAAAAAAATGCAGGCATTTAAGAATTCCTTGAAGGCAACTGGGAGCAGACGAAGGAGAAATATTTCAAACCGACGGAGGATTTTTTTAGAGAAGTATGGGAAGGCAGTCTGGTGTTTTTTGTAACTCAAATAAAACAAGAATATCTCAAAATAAACGTCAAAGTCTGGTTGCCAAGGCGGCACAACATGGACTATGCACAGCAAAATACCACCTTATCCGAAATTGGAGTGCAAACAGCAACAACAATGTAGGCCCTACATCTCGCCATGGATATGGCAAAATAGGGAGTGGCAGGAAAACGACACCGGCAAGCAGGCCGTCTTGTCATCCATTGAACCATCCATCCATCCACCTACCCATCCATCTACCCATCCAGCCTTCCATCCAACCATCCATCATTCAGTTTTCAAAAACATCAAAAGTTGTTATTGGAAAACAAGTGGGGCACGAAGACTCTTGACTTGTTCTGTTTACAAAAGACTCCATGAACTTACATGATTGCTCTTGCCTTTCATTTCACTCGTCCTCGTATTTGCTTAAGGTGCCCATGTGTAAGTGCCCCCACATTAACTGTGAATGTTTGCAAGACGAATCTTTCTATGCGAAGGCAGCGACAGTGGCAGCATCAGCAGCAGGTCAATATGATACGAATTATTAACAACTTATGACTTCCCAAAAGTTGAGTAAATGCTTCAGCTCATTCATTTATTAACCTTCACAACTCCTTTTACAGATTGTTACTCCAGTTAAAAGGTCATTGCAAATTATCCACGAGTTATTGCTTTCTTCCACATGCAACTCGATTAAATTGACTTTGCTACCTGTTTCAGTGAAGGGTTGCAACAATCCTTAAATGTATGAAACGGAACCGCAAACAAAGCTTCCTTTGCAATTGTAAATGTTCTAGATGTCATATATTACCTGGAATACTCAGCATTTCCGAATTAATTAACATTCACCGTTTGTTTGTTTATGCAAAAAGTGTAAAAGGCCATTGAATTCATGGAAAAAAGTTATGGAAATGTATTTTAATGTTTTACAACAATTTATGAAAGCCGAAGCCAAATTATTATTTAGCGCTGTAGATGAAAAATGTGAAATTTTCACACTGAGTACCACTTGATCAGCTTCAAAGATTACCGTACAGACAACAATGAAATTTTTGCCCATGGAACAGGGGCTAATTTCTCACAAATCAATGAGTGCAAGTTTTGAGAAGTTTTTACATGGCATACTACCTTACAAATGTTGCCAGCATTAGGCAACACTGAAACATGTTTTTTCTGATGCTCTCGCCTGGATTCGAACCCCCAAGCCCCGCGTTCAGCGTCATAGGCAGACATACTAATCTTTCCGCTACTGTGGCCTCGCTGCTCATAAGGATATGATAAAATCTGAAAGGGCTGCATATCGAGAAGTGGCAGATATTGTCCCAGTCTGTAGATATGGACCCATAAAGCCTTCCAGCCATCTTCGGCCTGCCCATATAAAAATAATCTATGCTAAGTTCAAACTAACTATCTTCGTTTTTAAAGACGATAGCGCAATTACAAAAGACAGTTTTACGAAGATTAACAAGTAAAAAGACGTTAAGTTCGGCCGGGCCGAACTTTGGATACCCACCACCTCGAGTATATATGTAAACCACCTTTCATCCAAATCCGGTGAAAATTGCATACCTTATGTCCCATAGCAGCTGTATTGAAATATGTTCCGATTTGGACAAAATACTTATAGGCACAGTAGCTATATCTAAACATAAACCGATTTGACCATATACGAAACGGATGTCGAAAAGCCTTACCTAAGTCATTGTGTCAAATTTCAGTGAAATCAGATTATAAATGCGCCTTTTATAGGGCCAAGAATTTAAATCGATATATCGGTCTACATGGCAGCTATATCCAAATCTGAACCGATTTGGGCCAGGTTGCAGAAAAATGTCGAAAAGCCTAACACAAAGCACTTTCCCAAATTTCGCCGAAATCGGACAATAAATGCGCCTTTTATGGCCCCAAAACCTAAAACCGAGAGATCGGTTTATATGGCAGCTATATTCAAATTTGGACCGATCTGGGCCAAATTGAAGAACTATGAGTAAACGCCAAACACATTTCACTGTTCCAAATTTCGGCGAAATCGGACAATAAATGCGCCTTTTATAGACCCAAAATCTTAAATCGAGAGATCGGTCTATATGGCAGCTATATCCAAATCTGGACCGATCTGTGCCATATTGCAGAAGTATCTCAAGCGGATTAGCACAACTCACTTTCCCATATTTCGGTAACATCGGATAATAATTGCGCCTTTAATGGCGCCAAAACCTTGATATCCAAATCTGAAACGATCTAGGCCAAATTGACGAAGGATGTCGAGGGGCATAACTTATCTCACTGTCCCAAGTTTCGGCAACATCGGGCAATAATTGCGCCTTTTTTGGGCTCAAAACCTTAAATCGGCCGATCGGTCTATATGGCAGCTATATCCAAATCTGAACCGATCTGGGCCAAATTGACAAAGGATATTGAAGGGCCTAACGCAACTCAATGTCGCAAATTTCAGCAAAATCGGATAATAAATGTGGCTTTTATGGGCCTAAGACCCTAAATCGGAGGATCGGTCTATATGGCAGCAATATCCAAATCTGGACCGATCTGGCCCAAATTGACGAATGATATCGAACGGCCCAACACAACTCACCTTCTCAAATTTCAGCAAAATCGGATAATAAATGTGACTTTTATTGGCCTAAGACCCTAAATCGGAGAATTGGTCTATGTGGGGGTATATCAAGATATAGTCCGATATAGCCCATCTTCGAACTTAACCTGCTTGTGGACAAAAAAAGAATCTGTGCAAAGTTTCAGCTCAATAGCTCTATTTTTAAAGAATGTAGCGTGATTTCAACAGACAGACGGACAGACGGTCGGACATGTCTACATCGTCTTAGGTTTTTACGCTGATCAAGAATATATATACCTTATAGGGTCGGAAATGGATATTTCGATGTGTTGCAAATGGAATGACGAAATTAATATACCCCTGGACTAATGGAATGACAAATTAATATAAAATTTGGGTCTAATTACCCATCGGACCGCCCCAGCCCCAAAACTCCCCGAAACAGACATATTGGACGTTCATTTCAATATGGGGCTCAAATGAAAGGTATTCGGAAGTAGATTTCGAATCTGGTATACAAAATCAGATCGAAGTATAGGGGGTCACGCCACTCCTCAAAAACGACATTGGACTCCTTATGACTATATGATACTTGGCTGAATCGATTTTACCCAGTGGGTAGTAGAAAACGAGTTTGGTCTCCAATTTTATAGCAAAGTGTTTTGGGGTACGCCCTAAAACACACCCTAAACTGAACTTTATTTCCGTTGGGAATGAAGAACGAATGTGATATCTAATAACAAATTGCAGGTGGGCGCCCCATTCCGATTAAAGTTTAAACTCAATGGTAACGGACCTTTTGTTATAGACGAGTACGAAAGGCGTCCCGCTGTGCAACACCTCTTTGCAGAAAAAATTTTTAATTACCATGCATGGCATTGGACCTCTCAAATGTCGTCAACATTAGGTGGGGATAAACACCTCTTTGTCCGAAGTTCTCGCTAGGATTCGAATGCATTCGGCGTCATAGGCTACAATGGCGCGAATTCGATATCCGCATTTAGAGCGGAGAGTTAAAGAAGGCGATCCGCTGCGCCCGGTTTGGCCAGTATATTATAAAAGAAGGCGCACCGTAGCGGGCCCGGTTAAGCTAGTATCAAATATTTTTGAAGCTAGCAATGCCACATTCCTCAAATCCAATTTTAGTTCAACCCTTACCAACAGTTTTTAAATT
Organism: Stomoxys calcitrans; assembly: GCF_963082655.1. Lineage (NCBI taxonomy): Eukaryota > Metazoa > Arthropoda > Insecta > Diptera > Muscidae > Stomoxys > Stomoxys calcitrans. Next base: position 181,846,281 of record NC_081555.1, read on the forward strand.
ATGCTTTATTCAGAGCTTGCTATTGTGAACTCAGGAAATCATAATTGTAAACATTCTAGTTACATATATAGTGAACTAAAATTCCAAATTTCTTTAAACAGTTTACTCAGTAATAACTTTCAGAAGAGGTATCGTCGACGATAATATGCGTTTACCCATGTTTGGTTAAGTGCTTGCTTATTACAAATGAATTAGTTTAAGTAAAATTACTAACACCACCTGAGTTTTTAACTTTTTCATCTATACTCATCAAAATTTAGTTTTATTTGCACAAAGTCAATTTTCTAACCCTTTGTAAATTTTTAACTAAATGTGAGTAAGACCATGAACTAAGGTGTAGTATCTAATCAGTTTGTATTTACAATAAGCATTTCTCGAAGTGTAACAGAAAACAATTTTTGGATTTTTTTAGAATTTTTAAAATAATGAATTTGCAAATTCATGCAAGTAAGACACCAGTCAAACATTGGTTTTGCAGTGTCTGCTGGCGCCTTAGTAGACCCCATACTTAAGCTCTGAGGAAGATCCAAATTTTCGAAATTTACTACCAACGTGAACAGTAAATTTAAAATAGCCCTAAAATTAAACGTGTCTGGAATGCGAAACAAGAAAACAAGGCTACAACTCAACCATGCATCAGACGCACATCTAAACGAGCAAAGACCAGAAATGACAACAAAGGGGGAAAACCCTAAAATAAAAGCAAAACCAAAGGCAAATGCAAAAATGATGGCAACAACTATTTAATTTACCAACATTTGGATGTATTTTTCATGAACCCGCTGCAGTGTGAGTGTGTGTGCGTATCGTAAGTTTATAGCCCTTTTGCAACTGCATGTAACCAACAGTCAGGGTTTCCGTTATCCCGACGAGTATTCGTTGTGCATTTGCCTTTGTATGGGTTGCATGTACATGAACATTATAATAAAATTTACAAATGTAAGATTTCTTCGAAGCACGTACATAGTGAGCTTATCTGTGCGTGTGTGTGTGCGTGTTAGTAAACCAAAACATGCCCGTGTTGATGTTGACGTATGCAAGAGGGTCAGCATGCAGCTGCATGCATGAGTCCATGTATCAGTGTGAGGTTTTATTACCTGTTTACGTATTGTGTTCTTCTTTTTTTTTTGTACACAGTCACACATTCAAACACTCGTACACTGGTCGCACCATACCTAATGGAAACCTTTTAGAATGCAATGTTGCTGTTGCTTGCAGTTGCTTTCGCTGTTGTTATTCTTGTTGGGCATTATTAATGCAATGCCAACCATGACGTCACTGTGTCAATCTGCACAATTAAAAGTAATTGCTATCAACATCAAATACCAACAAAGTCAGGCAAAAGTAAACTCAATTTTCGACCACTCAGTTAAGAGAATCTGTAAATGCGACAGGTCACACATCCTGCTCTGTTGGTTTTGGGGGAGTTCTGCAAAACACTTCAATACAAAATCTGCACATTGAATTAATTTTTGCTCTTTATAAGGCCACTCTCTCAAACTCTCCTTGTCTCTCGCTCTCGTCAGCCAGTTACTCTTACTCGCCTACTCTTTATGTGTCGATTGTGGAAAATTGAATGCAGCAAAGCGCATGTGTTCGAACTTCAATAATTTATTATACCGGCGACATTGAAGACAATAACAACAGTCGTCGTTTTGGTCGTTGTCATCACCAGTGGCAGCAGTAATACCATAGCCATGATTAAGAGGAAGATGAAGCAGAAGAACATGAACGAGCCTGACAAAAACAACATCGGTCGTGGTTGCCCAAAAACAAAGAATGCCACAAAAAGACGCAAAAGTATCCCTCACATACATCAGCAATAATTCTTGTAAACAGACACAATTTAAAAGCCAAAACCATCATTGCACTCAGCAAAACAAACACATCAACCAGAGGGAAATATTTTCCCAATGAGCAGCCACTCGTCCATTCATGCTACTGACGGACCGTAACCCCCACCCCCCCCCCCCAGCATATCGAAGGCACGGATTATTTTTCTTGCCATGCTTTTGCATTTCCAAATACACTTATCCGAACCGAGCAAGCAATAAAATAACACTCCCACTGACACCCACTGACGTCCATGGCCATATATCGCATCAAACATGAAAGTAACACCAAAGAGGCAAAAATGGAAACGCACCGCAGCAAATGGATTGGTTCGTTGGAAGGGTGCAAATGGTGGCGGTGGCGATGGCGGCGGCAGAATAAGTAATGAAACGACTGCAATTAAATTCATAAATATTCATTTTACCACCGAGTTCAATTTGAATTTTGTCCTTTCTCCGCTCTCGTAAGTTTAGACAAAATTTTTAATTAAATAAACTGAATACTAACTTTGTTTGGAAAACTTTTGCCAAACTTTGCAATGCTTCCAGAGCACACGTATCGTTCCTGTTTTGGTGTCTTTTTTTTTCTTCCTCTGGTTTTGTGTATGGTTCTCCTATTAAATTCCACAAAATTTGTTGTATTCGTTTATTCACATATTCCAGCATACAGATAACTCGGTGAAGGGGAGGAGGGAGGGTACGCATTTACCAGCAACCATTTTAAAGCAAAACCCATGTTTGTTTGTTTCTCAGTGTGTACGTGTACGCGTGTGTGTGGTTGTCACTGTTTACACATCCATGCAAAGGTGTATGTATGTGTCCGTCAGTCCGTTCATATACAGTATATAATGTCATATCGATGAGGATACTGATGACGATGACGACGTTCAGCACCACGACCACGTTGACGATGATGATGATGTTTATCTTTGCTTTATTTATTGCGTTGATGGACACACCTTAGCGATGTTGCCGATGTTATCGTTAAGCAGTCAGGTGGTTTTTTTGTGTGTGTTTGTATTCGCAGGCATTGCTACATTTAATGTTTGAATTTTGTGCACGAACATACGTATGTATACGTATGTACATATGTCTGTACGTATGTACGAATTACATGAATATTGGCATTTAAATGACCGCTTCCATTGAAATCGAATTGTAATGTGCACACAGTGCCCGTATGGTGCAGTGAATGAATGCATTGCAAAATAAATTTGAAGCTCATAATACTGCAAGGGGGTGCGTATGAGTTTCACAAATGTATTCAACGACATACCACTCATACGCTCCCAAGTACTAACATTGAAATGATCAAAACCTTGGTTCAATAGAGTCTTCATTTACTTAAAACAAACAGGGACATTGCGAAAATTCTCATTCTTAGGTAAAAAAATACAATCTAAAGACCCACTTTCAACATTAATGTGAGAAAATTTAAAGCCCTTGTTCGTATAAATTTTTATACCCTACAACAAAAATGTGGAACATTTGTGCATTTGTTTTGCAATGCTTAGATGTAGAGAGCTGCATCTATTGATAAGTTTACCGATCGGCTTGTACTATGAGTTTGAAAGCTATTCGAAACACTATTTTGATTAAAAATCGATTAAAAATGTCTCCTTAAATTACAAAATACGAGGCTAGGCTAGCGAAAAATCAGGTTTTTCATTGGGCCGGGAAGCATTTTTCAACGAATAAATACATTTTGGAAACCGAACCACAAGTGAACGTTTCGCAGAGCAAACAAAACTTGATAGAGAAGGGCCCAAGGATGGGGTCTGGACTCTCTAGGGAACTGAAATTTTGCATATCGCCAAGCAACTCTGCTCTATACATTTAAAATTTCATAAAAATATCTCAATTCATTCAAAAATGGCAGACTAATTTTTACTTCCTAGTTCTTAATTGTCACTTAGAATGTTTAGGAAAAAAGTCAAGTTGTCCCCATAGCACTGTGATCGAACTTGTGTTCTAAGAACGGCCAAAAATACATAAAAGCCGTATTTATTACCCGACTTCGATGAAATTGGAATCAATGACTTGAACTATGCATACCGATGTCCGAGCCGTAATATGGTCCAAATCGGAATATACTTCGATATAGCTTCCATATAGGGCGTTCTGCTGATTTTGAGTCCTAATTCTAATTGCGAATTTATTACCCGATTTTGCTGAAATTTGGAACTGTGAGTTGCAGGAGGCTCCCCAATATTCGAATTGAAGATGGTACATATAAGACCATATTTGGTTAAAGTTCTCACATAGACCCATTTGGCCTTTTGAGCTCCTATAGGACGTAGCTTTTTAACGATTTAGGAGCATTTTAATGCACAGTGTTTTGATATGATCTCTAGAATACATGGAAAGTATGATCTAAAACGGCCTATAAACTAATATTGCTCCCATCCAGAGATCAAACCTCTAAAACACCACAAAACAGAAGTTATTTACCAAACATGACAATGTAGGGCTCAATTAAAAGGCGTTAGAGAGCCAAAGAAAGCGCAATGGAGCTTTCTCGTTTCAGGTAGTACCACAAGCATGCCACGAAACCAATGCCAGGGGCAAAATAGAAAACTTACAAAAACCTATAGACGTACTTTTAGCCCTTTGGTCATAACTTCGAAGGTTGCAGAAAATTGCATCTGAAATTTTATATGTATCATCTTGAACATTGACATTGGAGTAAAATATCAAAGGGGAGTACAAGGGGGAACATTACTAAAACCTTACTTGAAACTCAGTAATACTAGTGAGATATCATAACAAAACATACAAATATAACACCAATTATAAACAAGTAAAAAGGCGTTAAGTTCGGCCGGGCCGAACTTTGGATACCAACCAACTTGGGTATATATACACTCGGGCCAAGTTGCAGAAAAATGTCAAAGAGCCTAACACAACTCACTGTCACAAATTTCGGACAGTAAATGCGCCTTTTATGGGCCCAAAACCTTAAATCGAGATATCGGTTTGTATGGCAGCTATATGCAAAACTTTATCGATCTAGGCCAAATTGCAGAAATATGTCGAAGGGCTTAACTTAACTCACTGTCCCGAATTTCGGCTACATCGGATAATAAATGCCATTTTTATGGGCCCAAAACCTTAAATAGAGAGATCGGTCTACTTAGCAGCTAAATATATCCAAATCCGGACCAATCTGTGCCATATTGCAGAAATATGTCGAGGGGCTTAAGTTAACTCACTGTCTCAAATTTCGGCGACATCGGACTATAAATGCGCCTTCTATAGGCCTAAAAACCATTCATCAAGAGATCGGTCTATATGGAAGCTATATCCAAATCTGGACCGATCTTGGCCAAATTGAAGAAGCATGGCAAAGGGTCTAGCACAACTCTCTTTCGCAAATTTTGACAAAATCGGACAATAAATGCGCCTATTGTGAGCGCAAGACCTTAAATCAAGATATCGGTCTACATGGCAGCTATATCCAAATCTGGACCTATCTGGACCAAATTGAAGCAGAATGTCGACTGGCATAACACAACTCACTGTCCCAAATTTCAGCAAAATTGGATAATAAATGTGGCTTTTATGGGCTTAAGACCCTTAATCGGCGAATCGGTCTATATGGGGGCTATATCAAGATATAGTCCGATATAGCCCATCTTCGAACTTAGGGATAAACAAAGAATCTGTGTAAAGTTTCAGCTCAATACCTTAATTGTTAAAGAATGTTGCGTGATTTAAACAGACAAACGGATGGACATGGCTAGATCGTCTTCGATTTTTGCGCTGATCAAGAATATATATGGTTTACTAGCTGGACAGGGGCAGCTCCGCTGCGCCTTCCTTAACTCTTTTATCTATTTAGGGTGGGGACACTTCGCCCTGAATGTGGATATCGTGCTACTGCAGCCAATGTCCGCCTCTGATGCTGAACGCCTACGTTCGAATCCTGTCTGAACTTCGGACAAAATTTAAAGAGGTGATTATTCCCTCTTAATGCTAGCGAAATTTGCGAGGTAACATACCATGCATGGTCATGTAAAAAATGCTCCCCAAAGAGGTGTCTCATAGCGGCACACCGTACGGGCTCGGCTATAGAAAAAGTCCCTTATCGTTGATGAACTCAACTTGAATCGGACAACACTCATTGATGTTTGACAAATTTGCCCCTGCTCGGTTCCTGAGCAAATTTTTACTCTACTCCCAAATGACTTTCTTTTGAGCCCCATATTACTGTATTGTCAAATATTTCACGTTTAGGGGGAATTTGGGAAATGGTCACTTGGCCATCAAATAAATATAAAATTCGTGCTCTACTTTCAGAAACATTTCGCATGAGTCCCATAATGGCATGATTGTTAAAAAAGTTGTGTTTGAAGGTGGGGTGGACCCCATGGTCTTTGTCCCGAAAATGAATATAAATTTCCCGAAAATCAATAAATATCCACCCCAAAAAGCTTTTATATAATAGGGAGGTATTTTAAGATGGGACGGCTCCCCAAACACATGGCTCTATATTGTCGTGATTGCTCTTTATATCCAATTTGTCGGGTTTTGGGCTATCCCCGAGGCACCCATCCGTAACAATAGGAACTATGATCCGATATTTGGTATTTTTGAAATTAAGGTAATGAGAGGTGTTTTTTAGGGCAGACATTTCGACTCAAATATGGATATCAAATTCGTGTCCACTCCCAAGTCCCTTTACTTTGAACCCCATATTGTCATGGTCGGTAAGTATGAACCGTTTGGAGGGTGTTTGGGGCTTGGGAAGCCACCGACACTTTACCCTGATAATAGGTATCAAATTCGTTCTTTACTCCCACATGCCGTTAATTTGAGCTCCATATTGCTATAAACGGAAATAAAGTTCAGCTTGAGGGGTGATTTAGGGCGTACCCCCAAAATTGGATATCAAATTCGTTTTCTACTCTTAAATACCTATCATTTAAGTCCCATATTGCCATAGTCGGTCAATTAATCAATTCCAGGTATTTTTAGGAGGAAAAGAGCCACCTTGACTTGAACGCAATTTTTAATGTCATATTTTTAATCTACTTCGAAATATCTTTCATTTGAGTCCTATATAGCCATGGTCGGCTGATATGCCCATTTGGAGGTATGTGGGGGTGAGGCGACCTCCCATTATTTGGACCTAATTTTGTATGCCATATTTGTAATCTACTGCCGTTTACTTTGCATTTGAGTTCCATATGCTTAGAAGAGTTTTGGGGTTGGGCGGCCCGCTGGGTACTTGGACCCAAAATTTAATACAATATTAATTTTCTAGTCTCCAATACCTTTCATTTGACATCAATATTGTGCCCATAAGTCCTCTTTTAGTTTTGGGTGGCGTTTTTGGTGTAAGGGGGAGTTCAGCCACCATCCGGTATCTAAAAATTATATAGCCTACACAATCTTTGAAAGGGGTACAGGGTATAATAACATAGTGGATTACGGACCGCCTCAGAATCACTTTCTGATTCGAGTTATCTATGCCTGTCTGTCTGTTCATGTTAATTTGCTAAAAAGTACAGCTCCAAATATTCATCCGATTGTCTTCAAATTTGACACGAGTGTCCTTTTGGCATAGAGACGAAGCCTATTAATATTGGAAGATATCGGTTGATTGTTCACCCAAATTCACTTTAAGAGTCTTTGTCAGCATAGTTATTGCACAATGTCTTCTTTAAGGACTTTTATTTTGTGTGCTTATTTCAATTGAAATCGGTCCAGATTTTGAAATAGCTCCCAAATGTAAGCATCGCCCGATTTTCCCTCCTAAAGGTTTTGCAACCATATAGTCAACCGATCTTCTCAAAATTTTACACAGCGATTCTTCTACGTCTTTGACAAATTTTACTGATATTCATCGGAATTTGGAAATGATTGCACTTTTAAACTGCCAAAGATATTGACAGAAGACCCTCGTGGCGCAAGGTTAGCATGTCCTTCTTTTAAGTCGAGGGCCTGGTATACACCGCCGTGAACAACAGAAAATTTTCAGTAGAGCTTATCCCCTTGCTAATGCTGGCTATAATTGTGAAGTATCCTGCCATGTAAAAACTTCTCTACCAAGTGGTGTCGCTATGCGGCACTACGTTTGGACTCGGCTAAAAAGAGGAGGCCCCTTATACTTTATTAGGACTGCTCTTATTGATATGGTTTTTCGATGAACGAATATTTTTTTTTACATTTTAATTCCGTAGGAAAACCATAATTGACGCTCATTCACAAGTATTCTCGGAATTAGAACACTATCACTATTACATATCTTGCCAAAATGGTAAAAAAGGATGTATGGACACATGACTATGACTTTAATTTGCAATTGACTGATTCTTGGAAACATTTTACGTAGCTATTTTTTTCTCCACAAATTGATATACCATGTCAAAATCTGTCAATGCTAATCTGAAGGACATTTCATAGAAAATCTTTCAATAAGACTAGATTTTGAACATTAATTTGTACAAATCTGCTATGGTCTTTTTATTTCCACTTTCTATTTCCAACTTTAGTGCAAGTTACTAATCCATCATATTTACAAATATGCAAAAGTTTCAAATTTTATGGACTTTTCGGAATATTATCTTTTATGAACTTTCTACTCTCTTAATTGGCATTTAAAGCGAAACTTTGATAGATGATGCTCAGCAAACAGAAGGCAATGTGAAAAAAACTAACAGAATTTTTAATCCCTAAAGCATTGATGAAGAGAACTCAATTCCTTCATTGGGAACGGGAAAGATACCATTATTGAATATAGTTTTCAATACCCTAATGGAATTTTTTTGGTTTTTTTTTTATTTATTTTTGTAGTTATTATCTTCATCTATGGGGGAGCTCATACAGCAAAAATTCTGAAAAGATTTTTTTGTTGACCATATACTTAGCAAAAATGTTGAAAAATTTACTATTAATTTTTTTTTTATATAAAATTTAATGTTGGTAAAATGATGCTGTGTTATATTTCATTACACTATATGCATTAGATTATCACATTGAGTTCATAGAAATGAAAATGATGCAAAAAAGTCATACCCACTCACAGTACCCTCTGAAAACTGAGTTGGCAGCGAATAGGAATTATTAGTGCAAATGGCTACAGTAGTAGCATAATTGGCGAAGAAAAGTTTAAATGTACTCCATTCTTAAAATACTTTATTTCATTTAGGGGTTGTTTTCAGGGGTGAGGTGGTCCCACAGATACATGACCCCGAAGAATGTCAGCATCGTGCTCTTCTCTCAAATACCATTTATCAAACTCCATTGGTTTTGAGGGGAGTTTACAGGATGAGGCGTCCCCCAAACACATGGCCCCAAGATTGGTTATCAAATTCGTTTTCTCAAATTCATTTCATTTGAGCCACATATTGTATTGGTCGAAAAATGTTTACCCTTTGGGGGGGTGTTTTGGGGAAGGGGTGATGCCTAAAATACATGGTCCTACATTTGAATATCAAATTCGTATACTACTCCCAAATGCCTTTATTTATTTTAAGTTGCGATGGTCAGTAAAAAAATTGCTATTTGTGGGATATTTTAGGAAAGGGGTAGACTCCCAGAAAATTGGTTCCGAAAGTGGGTATCAATTCTTGCTCTACCCCCCCAACAGTTTCCATTTAAGCCCCACATTAAAATGTTCGGTAAATTTGCCCGATTTAGAGGTATTCTGGGGAGTGGGGTGGTCCCCCAAACACTAAGCCCTGAAAATACATCAGCAACGTGCTCTATTCTCATATATTTGAGCCCCATATTGCCATTGGCCTCAAAATTGGATATCAAATTAGTTTTCAAATCTCAAATACAATTTACTTAAATCCCTTATTGAAAAAGCCTTCGGTTTGGGGTATGGGTCCTACAAACTATGAATATCGAGCTCCACTATCTTGAAGACCTAAATTGTCTTGGTGAGTAAATAAAGGGTGATTTTTTTGAGGTTAGGATTTTCATGCATTAGTATTTGACAGATCACGTGGGATTTCAGACATGGTGTCAAAGAGAAAGATGCTCAGTATGCTTTGACATTTCATCATGAATAGACTTACTAACGAGCAACGCTTGCAAATCATTGAATTTTATTACCAAAATCAGTGTTCGGTTCGAAATGTGTTCAAATTTTGACAAATTTTGTTCAGCGATGAGGCTCATTTCTGGTTGAATGGCTACGTAAATAAGCAAAATTGCCGCATTTGGAGTGAAGAGCAACCAGAAGCCGTTCAAGAACTGCCCATGCATCCCGAAAAATGCACTGTTTGGTGTGGTTTGTACGCTGGTGGAATCATTGGACCGTATTTTTTCAAAGATGCTGTTGGACGCAACTTTACGGTGAATGAACACATTTCGAACCGAACACTGATTTTGGTAATAAAATTCAATGATTTGCAAGCGTTGCTCGTTAGTAAGTCTATTCATGATGAAATGTCAAAGCATACTGAGCATCTTTCTCTTTGACACCATGTCTGAAATCCCACGTGATCTGTCAAATACTAATGCATGAAAATCCTAACCTCAAAAAAATCACCCTTTACATTCTACTAGGGGGGTTTTTATGGTGGTGGGATGTCCCCTAGACAGTTGGTACCGAATATTGATGTCAGATTCATGGTCTACTCCCAAATACCCTTCATTTGAGCTCCATTTTCCATAGTCGGCAAACATGTCCGGCTTGGGGAGTGTTTTGGGGGATGGGGCGGCCACTCAGAGACATGGCTTTGAAAATAGATATCAGTTTCGTGTTCTAATCTTAAATACCTTTTATTTGAGCATCATAATGCAATGGTCAGCAAAAACTCCCTATTTGGGTTGTGTTATGGGGGTGGGGTGGCCCCATAGACACTTTTCCCGAATATGGATATAAGATGTGTGCTTTACTTCCAAACACCTTTCATTTTAGTCCCATATTGCTATGGTCGTAAATTTTTCCTCTTTGGGTCAGTTCTCGGGGATGGGCAGTTCTCCAAACACTTGGTCCCACATCTGGATATCAGATTCGTATTCTACACTCAAATACCTGTCCTGTTTGGGGGGTGTTTTGGGGAAGGGGTGGACCCCTAGAAACTTTGTTCCAAATTTGAATATCAGATTCGTATTTTACTCGCAAATACCCTTCATTTGAATCCTATATTGCCATGCCCGGTAAATATGTCCGATTTAAGGGTGCTTTGGAGATTGGGGTGGTCCCCCAAACACTTGGTCCGACAATTGGACATCAGATACGTTTTCTAATCTTAAAAAATTTTCATTTGAGTCCCATATTGTCGTGATTGGTGTATATATTTTGGTTGGTTTTGGGGTAGGGCAGCCCCCCTAGGTACCCCATCCGAATTTTGAGTATCAAATTTTTGTTTGTAAGTTACTATAAGAGAGCACACAAAATTTCGCTTTAGGGTAAGGGGGAGGGTCCGCTCCCCCTTCAGATATCAATAAATGTTGTACTCTATTTTCACTACGGGATCATTATGCACCATCAGGGAAAATTTCAAGAAAATCGGTTCAGCCGTTTCTGAGTCTATAAGGAACACACAAACAAACTAACCTACAAAGAAATACAAATTGATTTTTATGTATAAGATAGAGCGATATTAAATATTTCTTAGGGATACATCTGAATATATTTTCAAATCTTTTCCCTTTTTGTTCGATCTCCCGATGTGACGCTTAAAGCTGGCCCACTTTGTATACGAATTAACAAAAATTGCAAATTTTGCCCATGAACATTTAACAAAGGAACATTGGCAAACTTCTCACATATCAATAAGTGCAGTCCAATTTAAGTTTAAGCTCAATGATAAGGGGCCTCCTTTTAATAGCCGAGTCCAAACGCCGTGCCCCAGTGCGACATCTCTTTGGAGAGAAGTTTTACATGGCATAGTACCTCACAAATGTTGCCAGCATTAGGTGGGGAAAACCACAGCTGAAAACATTTTTTGATGGTCTCGCCAGGATTCGAACTCAGGCGTTCAGCATCATAGGCAGACATGCTAACCTTTGCGCTACGTTGGTCTCCTTAACAGTTAAACATATTTCTTACGAAGTACGTTAGTTTGTACATTAAAAGTTTTCTGCTTTTAAATCCTGACAAAAAGGAATCTCAAAAATAAACCCGAGCTACATTAAAAAAGTCTCTATACAAGGACGAAGAAAACCTGAATCTCTACATGGAGTATATAAACAAGTACAAGAGCGTGGAGAAATCGTCCAAGAGAAGTCTGTTTTTGGGAGCCAATGAGTCCTCCAATCTCCGTAGATTGCTTTCTAAGTATCTAAAACCCCGGGAGAGCATTCGAAGGGATGACGGAAGTTGGAAGTAGTCTAACTCGGAGAAACCCCAACTACTTTCTCTGGGTGCTCATCCTGGTACAACATCGTGTCGATTGTCCGTGGTTGAGGACATTATAACCAAGAGTCTGAATGGTGAACCCTACAAATCAGCAGGTCGGGAAGGCATACTGCCTGCTATGTTCCAATGGGCTGGACCGTATGCCATACGGCTCCATGGTATGATCTTTTGGAGCTGCGTTTTGCTAGCTCAAATCGAGCTCTCTGCCGAAAGACTCCTTTTTTTTTGTTTTGAAGTCCTTGGATAGACTAATTGGCACATGTATTAAGAACTGTCCGGACCCTCCACCGATTAGTGCATATCACGATTCTATTCGCTACATCTGAAGAAACCGGATGACTGACAACAAAGCCATGGATGGATCGTTGATTTGTGCAGGTATTGCTACAAAATCTATTAGCCATTTCCTGTGCGAGATGTACGCAGGGCGAAACAGACTCCTGCATGGATTATAAGTGAACTCTCTTTCCGTGCCTGGATTCCATTCAGCCAATAAATCCTCTTATCACTCTGTAAAGGGCTCAAGTAACCGATTTCGCCGAAATTTGAGACAGTGCGTTGTGTTAAAATCTTCGACATTATTGTGCAACTTGGCCCAAATCGGTCCAGATTTATAGCTGCCACGTAGGCGCGTTTATAATCCGATTTCACTGAAATTTGACACAGTGACTTATGTTAGGCTTTTCGTTATATTGGGTTGCCCAAAAAGTAATTGCGAATTTTTCATATAGTCGACGTTGACAAATTTTTTCACAGCTTGTGACTCTTTAATTGCATTCTTTCTTCTGTCAGTTATCAGCTGTTACTTTTAGCTTGCTTTAGAAAAAAAGTGTAAAAAAAGTATATTTGATTAAAGTTCATTCAAAGCTTTATTAAAAATGCATTTACTTTCTTTTAAAAAATCCGCAATTACTTTTTGGGCAACCATGTCGTATATGGTTCAGATCGTTGTATTTTTAGATAGACCAATATTGTTATGCCCAATTGAACAATGACTTGTACTTATTAGAATTTGGTCCAAATCGGAACATATTTCGATATAACTGCTATGGGACATAAGGTATGCAATTTTCACCGGATTTTATATACACGAGGTGGTGGGTATCCAAAGTTCGGCCCGGCAGAACTTAATGCCTTTTTACTTGTTTTTATACCCACCACCATGGGATGGGGGTATACTAGCCTAGTCATTCCTAGTCATAACACCTCGAAATTTTGATTTAGGACACCATAATGTAAATATATTCTTGGTCGTCTCTACATTCTGAGTCGAACTAGCCGTCTCCGTCCGTCTGTCGAAATCACGATAGCGGTTTAACGCGAAAAGCTAGCCGCTTGAAATTTTGCACAGATACTTAATATTTATTTAGGTCTTTGGGGATTGCAAATGGGCCATATCGCCTCAGATTTGGATATAGCTCCCATATAAACCGATCTCCCAATTTGACTTCTTAAGCCTCTGGAAGCCTCAATGTTCATGCAATTTGGCTGAAATTTTGTGCATAGTGTTCTGTTACGACTTCAAACAACTGGTCGAAATCGGCCAAGAACCTGATATAGCACCCATGTAAACCGACATCCTTATTTGACTTCTTGAGCCCCTACAAGCCGCAATTTTTGTCCGATTTAGATAAAATTTTGCACATAGTGTGCCAAGTACGGTTCAAATCGGTCAAGAACATGATATAGCTCCCATATAAACCGATCTCCCAATCTGACTTCTTTTTTTCGATTTGGTTGAAATTTTGCATATAGTGTTCTGTTAGGACCCTCAACAACTGCGCCAAGTACGGTCTAATTCGGTCTATAACCAGATGGTCTCCCATATTTTAGCGGAATCCATGGTGGTGGATTCCCAAGATTCGGCCCGGACGAACTTAGCACGCTTTTCACCTGTTTCTTCTTGTCTTGTACGTTGGCTTGATTTGTCTGTCCTTTCTGCTGGTTTGCACCGCGTTGTGATGTATCTTTTACCATTTTCTGGGCCGAACACAATCGACCAAAGCTCTTCGGGTGAAGCGATGTGTAACCGAGATTGCTACTTAACCAAACCTAAGAAGTATTTTTCAAACTTTGGGGTGGACAAAGGTATCCACTATTCAAACTAAAAATCGAATAATCAGTTTTCAATACATTGACGAATGTGACTAAGTCAACTTAGACAGATAAAAAAAAAAATATAAGTCTTTTAAGGGTCTCAGTCTTATATTTCCTTAGGTGGAAATATTTCATTTCCAAATTCAATCTTCCCAACCTCTCTACATTTTAAATGACCAAAATAATGACTTAATACAGCAGCTGACAATCGTTGCTATGTGATACACCAGTGTTTTAAAAGTGCCTGCACACGTGTACAAAATAATAGATTTCGCTAACATATTCCCTCTCTGCAGCGTCCAGATTTCGTGTTCACTTCTGCGAGCAGAGCAAAACTGTGAAAACACTTTAACTTTAGACTGCACATGTTTGTGTTTGTGTGTATGCTGTTTAGAGGCAACATATGTCCATATGTGTGTCCATGTTTGTGTTCTTGGTGTAATCACACAACCACTTTATGATGCCAAGAACACTTCACAGGATTTAAAATGCCACTCTTTAAAAAAACTTTACAAATACAACCGCAATTCTCACACTCAGTGACACAAACAGAGCACATGTGCGTGAGTATTTGTAAGCGTTTACAAAAGACAAGTAACAGCGTGCTAAGTTGCTGCGAGGCCGAATCTTAAATACTCTCCACCGTAGATCGCATTTGTCAAGTTCTATGCCGTTCCTCTTTATAGGCAAACAAAGGCTAATGAATAAGAATTGCTATGTATTGGAGCTATAACACACGAGACCGATTCGGACTATACTTGGTTTGGATATTGGAGACCATAGTAGAAGTCATTGTGTAACATTTCAGCCAAATCCGAAAAGAATTGTGCCATATAGGGGCCCATGAAGTAGAATCGGGAGACCGTTTTATATGGGAGCTATATCAGGTTATGGATTGAATCAGACCATTCTTGGCACGTATGTTAAAGGTCATAGTAAAAGTCGTTGTACAAAATTTAAAGCAAGTGGGATAAGAATTGCGCCCTCTAGAGGCTCAAAAAGTATAATCTGGAGATCGGTTTATATGGGAGCTATATTATGTTGTGAACCGATTTAGCTCTTACTAAAGACGGTTATTGGAAGCCATAACAAAACACCTCATAGAGAATTACAGCCAAATTGGATAAAAATTGCGCCCTCCAAAGGCTTAAGGATTCAAGATCTAAGATCGGTTTATATGGCAGCTATATGAGGTTATGAATCGATTTGAGCCACACTTAGCACAGTTGTTGGAAGCCATACCAAATCACCTGATACAAAATTTCAGCCAATTCGGGTGTGAAAAGCATTTTCTAGAGGTTTTCTTGGGTCAAGATATAAGATCGGTATAAGTGGCAGCTGTATAAAAATTTGGACTGGTATGACCCATTTACAATCTCAAACGATCTTCACTAATTGGAAGTATTTGTGAAAATTTTCTAGCACCTACCTATATTATTTCGAAAGTTAGCAAGCTTTGGACAGACCGACGGATATAACTTAATGTCAAGACAATCAAGAATATACACAATTTATTGGGTCTCAGATCAATATTTCGGTGTGCTACAAAAGGCAAAGACTAAATTCGTATACCGCCAACCCATGGTGGAGGGTAGAAAAACGTCAAGCATTACCAATAGATAATGTTTTGGAGGAAAAAGTTTATGCTTTCACTGCGAGAAGCATTTGTTATGGATTTCGGTTGTAAGAATTAAAAAAAATCTCCTCAATGGCTCTATTTTTCCCTGGTACCGGGACACTTTGTACGCTCTTTTCTTTGTGATGCTTATTCGCTCTAATTGCCATTTTAGTGGAGATTTTTTGTACACGCTCTTGCATTTTTGTCTTTTTGGAATGATTTCGCTTTTTTTTATTTGTTTTAAAAGTTGCCTTTCTTCTTTGGTGCGGATAGCTACATAAATTGGCCAATGTGATATGAGCGAGTGGAGGCTCTTGATTACCTCGCATGATGAGTCTTGCAACGCAACTCATTCGGAATGTTTGCGCGGGCGATCGGGATTGGAGCAGGTATTTAATTTTGCTTTAATCTCAACATGTTAAATGCTTTAACTTAATTTTGCGTTTTATTGAAGCGTGTACGAGCAATTTGATTTTATGTATTTGTCAATTTATCACACTTGAAATGTACCTTCGTTTAGCACTCAATCACAAAAATGTTGGAAATCTATGTGCCGGTGAGAATAACGTTATACAGAGAGTGTCAAAAGGGGAAATCACTACATTTGTTTCTAAGAGATGATGGTTAGGTTAGAGTGGCAGTCAAGGTTCTTAACAGACCCACTTGATAAATTTAGTAGCATGCTACCAACTTGGCTACCTTTCATTCGAAAAATATTTCCAACATAAGATTATGCATTAAGATTTGTATACTCACCACAAAATGTTTGTATAAGACCTCATAGAGTATGTATATTCTTGAACGTCTCGACATTCATAGTTGATTTAGCCACGTCTGTCCGTCCGTCTGTCGAAATCACGATAGCCGTCAAACTCTTAATGCTAGTCACTTGAAATTTGGCACAGATACTTGTTATTGATGTGGGTCGTTGGAGATTGCAAATGGGTTGTGTCGGTTTAGATTTGGATATAGCTCCCATATAAATCGATCTGCAGATTTGATTTCTTGAGTCCCTGTCCTATTTGGCTTAATTTTTGCACATAGCATTCTGTTATAACTTCCAACAACTGTGCTAGGTACGGTTCAAATCGGTCAAGAACTTAATATAGCTCCCATATAAACTGATCTCACGATTTGACTTCTTCTTCATATAAACCGATCTCCAGATTTGATTTCTTAAGTCCTTACAAGTACAATTTTACAATTTTTGTCCGACTTGGCTCAAATTTTGCATGCGGTGATCTGTTACGACTTCAAACAACTGGGCCAAAAACGGTTCAAATTAGTCAGTAACCTAATATAGCTCCCATATCAACCGATCTCCCGATTGGACTTCTTTAGTCCCTGGAGTCCTCAATTTTCATCTGATTAAACTGAAATTTAGAATGAAGTGTTCTGGTATGACCTCCATATAAACCGATCTCCCGATTTGAATTCTTGAGCTCCTACAAGCCGGAATTTGAGCTCGATTTCGCTGAAATTTTGCACGTAGTGTTCTGCTATGAATTCACACAAATGTGCCAAATATGGTTCAAATCACTCAAGAACCTGATATAGCTCCCATATAAACCATTCCCCGATTTGACTTCTTGAGCACATTCAATCCGTAATTTTTGTTCGACTTGGCTGAAATTTGGCTTGTAATGTTCTGTTACGATTTTCAACAACTGTACTAAGTAAAGTTCAAATCGATCTTTAACTTGGTATTGCTTCCATATTAACCGAACTGCCGATTTGACTTCTTTAGTCCTTACAAGCCGCAATTTTCATCCGATTCGTCCCAAGATTCGGCCCGGCCGATCTTAGCACGATTGTACTTGGTTTTTTGTACCCACCACCGAAGGATGGGGGTATATTCATTTTGTCATTCTGTTTGCACATATTCTTGATCAGAGTGTATATTCTTGATCAGAGTAAAAATCTAAGACGATCTAGCCATGTCAGTCCGTCTTCTACCGTACGCTCTTCGTAACTGTCTGCAATTTGGCCCAGATCGGTCCAGATTTGGATATATCTGCCATATAGACCGATCCTCCGATTTAGGGTCTCAGGCCCATAAAAGGGGCATTTATTATCCGATTTAGCTGAAATTTGGGACAATGAGTTGTGTTAGGCCAGTCGACATCCTTAATCAATTTGGCCCAGATCGGTCCAGATTTGGATATAGCTATCATATAGACCGATCGCTCAATTTAAAGTTTTGGGCCCATAAAAGACGCATTTATTGTTCGATTTCGCCGAAATTTGTGGGAGTGAGTTCTGTTACGCTCTTCGACAACTGTCTGCAATTTGGCCCGGATCGGTTCAGATTTGGATGTAGCTGCTATATAGACCAATCTCTCGATTTAAAGTCTTGGACCCATAAAACGCTTATTTATAATCCGATTTCGCTGAAATTTGACACATTGACTTATGTTAGGCTTTTCGACATCCGTATCGTATATGGTTCAGTTTAGTCTATATTTGGTTATGGCTACCAAAATGACCAATATTTTGTTCTACAAAATTGAACAACGATTAGTACCTATGAGACCACTCAATATCCTTGTCAAATTTGGTCCAAATCGGACCATTTTCCGATTGAGCTGCTATGGGGGTATAAACTATGCTTTTTTCACCGAATTATGGCGAAAGGTGGTTTACATATTTACCCGAGGTGGATTGGAGGCCACCGTATTTGGATTGGAGGCCACCGTAGCGCAGAGGTTAGCATGTCCGCCTATGGCGCTGAAAGCCTGGGTTCGAATCCTGGCGAGACCATCAAAATAAATTTTCAGCGGAGGTTTTCCCCTCCTAATGCTGGCAACATTTGTGAGGTACTATGCCATATAAAACTTCTCTCCAAAGAGGTGTCGCACTCCAAAGGGTTTGCAATTTGCAACATTTGGATGAGAACTTCTTCCTTCATTTGCTCAAGAAGTTATACTAATTTGGCCCATTGATACGGTTTAATACTGTTAGTTCAAAGTATTACCAACGAAAATATGACGCAAGTAGGCACGCATTCGATAATGTTTAGTGCAAAAATTTCTAAAATCTAAATATTATAACTTAAAATTTTTTGGCACCTTATGTATGCGGTTGGATGAGTTGTCAGTTGTATGGGTGTGTGGCGTTAGTGTGTGCATGTGTATGTGTAAGTTCGTCGTAAATGTGTGCAGTGATGAACTTTAAACATCTTGTGTCCTCCCTCTTTAACACATCCAAGACGAACACAACCATTTACGTATACGTACAGATATATTGGCAGTAGGTGTGTATATGAACGTGAACATACACATACACATCTATGGAGACGCTACATACTTGGGAAATTATAGCACGTTGACAACATATTTGGAATGCCATCGTTAAACGTCAATAAGCTAAGAATAAAGCAGAAAAAGTCAACAACAGCAACAACTACAAGAACCACGTTAATAGCAAAAGGAACGCCACCACCAACTTGTAAATGAAAAGAAAAAAAAAACAAAAAATGGAAAGAAGCTTCATAGAAAATATGAAGGGAAAAACTTTCTTAAACACTTGACAAACACACACTCACCCGCACAGCCAGCCAGCCAGCCAGCCATACACGTAAATACTTATATATTATCCAATTTCTATTTTTCTTCTTTTTTTTTCAATTGAAGGCAATCACGTTTCTTAGGGGTAATATTGAACTGGTTCTGTATTCTATGGCTGCCAGTCAGTCAGCACGTCGATCAGCCAGGCAGGCCATGGCGATGGGCTTACTTGACGGGTGGATGAACGACCGACGAAGAAAACCAACCCATAGCTCCACGGGAATAGAAGTAGGCGATTATTATATTCTTCTATATAATCAATGATACCTATTTGGGAAATTGCCATCGCAGGTCGTTATCTTGTTAGGCAAGCTGTTTCTCTTATTGGATTTGTTTACCTTTTAAATCCATACACTACGAAGACAGTTCTATTTGCACTGCTTGCTACCTGTACGATCTAATGACAAATATCCTATCAGTGCGCAGTACATGGCCACATGCATGTGTATTAAGGTAGTTCTAAAAGTGCAATGGAAATTTCCAACATCACAAATAGTTTAAGATTTACAGAAGTTGTCAGCAAAAGTTTTTGCCGGAGAAAAATAACAAATTTTGATAGAAATTACCAGTGCCTTATAAGTCAATACTAATGTCGCAATGCTGAATTATAAAATCGAACCATAATAGATCATCGTGATATTTTATGTCGATCTAGCTGTCCGTCTGTCCGTCCGTCCGTATGGTTCAAATCGGATGATAATCTAATATAGCTGCGTAATTCAAACCGAATTTTTCTGTGTACTAACAAGACTTTGAGGGAGAGGACACGTAGAATAGATTTCCAACCGCCTCTATCTTTTGCGCTCTTTCTCCAATCTCTGATACCCAGTTTCGAGATGTCTTGTTATCTTCTCCTAAAGGAGGCCACCGTAGCGCAGAGGTTAGCATGTCCGCCTATGACGCTGAACGCCCGGGTTCGAATTCTGGCGAGACGATCAGAAAAATTTTCAGTGGTGGTTTTCCCCTCCTAAGGCTGGCAACATTTGTGAAGTACTATGCCATGTAAAGCTTCTCTCCAAAGAGGTGTCGCTCTGCGGCACGCCGTTCGGACTTGGCTATAAGAAGGAGGCTCCTTATCATTGATCTTAAACTTGAATCGGACTGTGATGTGAGAAGTTTGCTTGAACAGCTGAATCCATTACCTTGAAAATTTCACAGATTGTGTAGGTTGGTCTGGGAGGAAACATAGGCTATATAATTTTTGATATCGTGAGGCTGGGCGGACCCTCTCCCTTACCCGAAAAGTACTACCAAAAAATAAAAGTATACCGATCTAGACAATATGGGATTCAAATGAAAGGTATTCAAGGCTAGAGTACGAATTATAAAAGTTGGGTCCAAGTACCTGGGGGGCCGCCCCAGCCCCAAAACCCCTTAATATAGGTTTATTTGACGATCATGACAATATGGGACTCAAATGAAAGGTATTAGGGAGTAGATTAGCAATATGGTCAGGAATTAGAAATAGGCTTTATAATTTATTGATAACTGAAGGGGGTGGACCCTTCACCGTTACCCCAAAAACACCACCCAAAATCAAAAGTGGACCGATAAGGAGAATATAAGTATCAAATGAAAAGTATGAGGGAGTAAATAACGAATCTGGCATACAAATTCATGTCGAAGTATAGGGGGTCACCCCACCCCCACAAAAATGCCCAAAATGGGCACATTAGTCAATCACAGATATATGAGTGTCCATTTGTTTGTTTCGTATATACTGAAAAACGGCAAACCGAAATTTTCGCATATTGTGTAGGTTGGTATGGAAGGACACATACGCTATATAATTTTTCGGTTTCGGAAGGGAGACGGACCCCTCTCCCTTATGCCAAAAACACAACCCAAAATCAAAAGTCTAAGTACCCATCGGCCCGCCCAACCCCAAAACTTACCCAAAACAGACATATTGGACGTTCATTTCTATATGGGGCTCAAATGAAAGGTATTCGGGAGTAGATTTCGAATCTGCCATACAAAATCAGATCGAAGTATTGGGGGTCACACCACATATTTGAGTCGAAATGCCATTCCTCCCCTAATGAGATCATTACCCTAAAGAAGAATATTACCATCAGGAATCGAGAAGGGTAAATTCTCACACATCAATGAGTGCTTTCCGATTCAAGTTTAAACCCAATGATAAGGGACCTTTTTTATAGCAGAGTCTGAACGGCGTCCTGCAGTGCGACACCTCTTTGGGGAAAATTTTTTAAATGACCAAGCATAGCATTATACCTCGCAAATGTCCCCAACATTAAGAGGGGATAAAACCATTTTTTTAGTAGTCTTAGAATTTTTTGGCGATTTGGACCAAATACTAATAAGTACAAGTCAATGTTCAATTGTGTATAACAAAATATTGATCTTTTTAGTAGCCATATCTACAAGTAAACCGATCTGAACCATATACGACACGGGTTTCGAAAAGCCTACTATAAGTCACTGTGTCAAATATCAGTGAAATCGGATTATAAATGCGTCTTTCATGCGGCCAAGGCTTTTAATAGAGATATCGGTCTATATGGCAGTTATATCCAAGTCTAGACCGATCTAAGCCAAATTGACGAAAAATGGCGAAGGGCCTAACACAACTCACTATCCCAAATTTCAGCAAAA
Organism: Stomoxys calcitrans; assembly: GCF_963082655.1. NCBI lineage: Eukaryota > Metazoa > Arthropoda > Insecta > Diptera > Muscidae > Stomoxys > Stomoxys calcitrans. The sequence continues at coordinate 181,868,334 of NC_081555.1, forward strand.
TCGGATTATAAATGTGGCTTTTATGGACCTAAGACTCTAAATCGGAGGATCGGTCTATGTGGGGGCTATATCAAGACATAGTCTGATTAAGCCCATCTCCGAACTTAACCTGCTTATGGACAAAAAAAGAATCTGGGGAAAATTTCAGCTCAATATCCTATTTTTAAAGACTGTAACGTGATTTTAACAGACAGACGGACGGACATGGCTAGATCGTCTTAGATTTTTACGCTGATCAAGAATATATATACCTTATAGGTTCGGAAATGGATATTTCGATGTGTTGCAAACGGAATGACTAAGTGAATGTACCCTACATATCCTACGGTGGTGGGTATAAAAAGTAAAAAAGCATTAAATTCGGCCGGATCGAACTTTGTATACCCACCACCACCACCTCGCTCTCAACCATATTCAGGAAGACTAGTAAGTGTCCAACATAACTCATGGTACCAAACTCATCTAACTGATGATGATGACGAAAAGACCATCTTTTATGGGCATACACTGAACCAAATTTGTTATTCAAAACAGCAAAAATGTTTGCTTAAACATCAGTTTTTGTCTGCTGAAATGGGAAAACAGACATTACTGCTGTTTCAGCAAACATTTCGGTCAGCTAAATCGGCAACGATATCTGCTGTTTTAAGTAAAAAAAGTGCTAAAAAAATTATGGATTCGGCTGAAGAAATGATGGATATCAAGACAATCAAGAATATAGGTGAACTTTGTTGGATCGCAAATAAATATTTCGAGGTGTTATAAACAGAAGGACTAGATTGGTATATCCAAGATTCTATAGTGGGGGATGTGGCAAAATCTAGACTCTCAAACTTTAGCTCACAATATTGTTCTTTTGTAGAATTATCTGTTTCGGAATTTCTTTGCTCTGCCTTGGTTTAGATTTGTTTGTATCGCTGAATTTAGTTTGATATTTGATGGTGCAGCTTAAAAGATAACATCTCAACCTCCAATTGTAAGATGTGATTTTGTGTGGTTGTGTGGGTGTATCCGAATGCATTACTTGGGTGAAAAAAGGAGGCTCGTTTTTTCTTGCCTCCGTCATGTTTGCTTCGTTTGTCAGCAAATGCATCATTAAATTAAGCTATAAAACGATCAACGAAGTCATCGAGGCATTTGTCGACGACGTCGTTGTTCCTTAACGTGCAACCATTTGTGCAAGTACCATGCTAGCTGTCACCTCACCCCCGTCACCTGTGCCATCGGCATACGTACATACTTATGTACATACATATATGCCATGTTTGCCAAACGAACTATTTGCTAGTCGTTTCGCACATGAGGTACATTAACGAAGGATGATGATGGCTGCAATCTCTCGCTAGTGTTTGTCGACTTACAACAAAGTAACGAAATTTAATGGGGGTGGGGTGGTTGAATAGCGAGACAATAACAACAGGAAAAAGTTGTTTCTTGATCCCCGGTGTTTAGCTTTTCTCGTTTTAGTCTCAAGTCCTAATTCTTGTTTTTTTTTTTTTGTTAAATTTTATTGCATTTTATTAGAATAGCAACACATACGCAAACCTCTATTTTCGAATATTTGCACACACACACTCACACACAATCTCGCCCATACATTCTTATTTATACACTTACCGAGGCTGGCTGGTGTTGGAGGATTCTGCCAAGATGTTTGTTAAGCTTCGTAGATTCGATTGCGTTTTATGGCAGCTAGGAACATAGGTATAGGGGTGAGAGGGAAGGATTTGGCTAAAAAGACGATTTGGTTTTTCGTTTCATTCCTGTTTTTTTTGATTTTTTAACGAGAACCCAGGGGGAGACTAGTCAATGGCAAGCACCTCGTTCATAGCCTTATAAAGTGTTTTATTTTGTCTCTGCTGAAAAGGAAAAACTTTTGCGAAAAGTGGAAAAGAAGCCATAATACCGTTTCATACTCACGCATGATATGTAAATTTATTTTTATTCCAAAGCCCCACTGACTTTCGCACCCCTCGCAACCGTTTGCTTCTAGTCGCAATGTCTTAGTCCTTAACCGAGGTAGGCTGTAATGCGTTTAGCTTTGTGTGTGTGTGTGTGTGTGTGAGTGTTTGCATTATGAATATTGCCGACCTTGTTATTTGCCTTGTTCTCTATGGCATTGTGTTTTGCTTTCGGGTCGGATTGTGCCGTTGTTCTTGTTTTGTTTAAACCTTTGATTTGTTGTGTTTCCATCCGCTTTGTCGGTCGGTCGGTGTTATGGTGTTATATTCTTGACAATGGAACAAAAGTTCACAGTGGGTGCTAATAAAGGGTTGGCTCATGACTATTGTGCCACTATGCGTGTGTGCGAGTGTGTGGCGTTTGTTTATTTTGCCTGTTCTGGTAGCCCAATTTCATCAACAATGATTGTTAAAATTTTTACTTAGATTTCGTCTATCCGAGCCGGCACACTTTCTTCTTCTTGTTCTCCCCCACCACCGCACACTCCTACGATCTCCTAATACATTAGCCTTGTGCGTTCGTTCCACGTTTACTGTTATTGTTTCTTGTTTAAAGTTGAAAATAGCAAAGTAATGGCATTCTCACGAACACACTTGCACGACCATAAGCAACACCCCAAAACACTGTGGAGGAACAGCAGAAAAAAGTCTGAGTGAAGTGAAGCTGCGAAAGCTGGTCGGCAACGAATTGTGTATACCCATCGGCATGGATTTGGGATAAGCAAAAATTAGTGCATTATAAAAACTAGTCGAGGTAAGGCATACTGAAACAAAAGTGAAGAAATTTCACTTTGAAGGTGGTGCAATTATGAAGATTTTGTAATTTTATAAAAAAACAGGCCAAGTACCAAAATATTTTCCTGAACTTTTAGCAGTGGTTATGGAAGTTGGTTTGTTTGTTTGTTTGTCTGTTCTGCATAGACGCCAAAACGATTTACCGAGTTTCTGGAAATTTTCGTTGGTTATGGACCTTCCCTTGCTACAAAAAAACCTACCACACAAAAAGAGGGATCCATAAGGGCAATACTGAAATCGAATGAAAGGTATTTGAGAGTAGAATACGAAACTCACACAATTCGGGACCAAGCCCTGGGGGAGCAATCTGGGACTCAAACAAAAGGAAATTGGGAGGAGAATAAAAATTTGCCACCAAGTGTCAGTGCCGCTTCCTCCTTAAAAAACGATGCATAAACGATTATTAGATCACAAATTTGCACCAATACAGAGGTCCTCCAATCTCCAACAAAACCTCCTCCACTGGGTATTTTAAAAAATTTCTTGGACATAGCGATTCTCTTCAAGGTCCTGTGTTATATAGAGCCTCATTGACACTTAGTACTTAAGCAACAGCTGGTGCCACCCGACCCATCACTGAGACTCTGCACTCGATACCGCTGATTGTCTGCAACTACAATTGTTGTTACCCCGTCTATCTACGGACCATTCAACAAACCACATCCTGTGGACGCGCCCGGTTGCTCTCAGCTGAGCTTCTCATGATATGGATGAACACCAACTACGTCGGAGCTTAAAGTATCATATATAGCTATCGTAGCAATATGCGACTCAAATTAAGGTATTTGAGAGCAGAGCAAGCATTTTATATCCAGTTTTGGGGCAAATAACTTGTGAGGCCGCATCAACCTCAAAATAGCATTAAATTCACCAACCACGGGGGCTCAAATGAAAGGAATATAAGAAGATAGCTAAATTTAACTTGACGCACCATGTTTCCTCAATAAAATGATTTGATATCTGACAAGGTCCAATACTTAGGAGTGATCATGGATAGGAAACTTAATTGGAAGTGTCACATTCAGGAGCGTACCGAGAAGGCTCACAAATGTTGAGCACTATGTAGACGGGCAGTAGGCTTGAAATGGGACCTGAATCCGAGGATAGTCAACAGGTTCTACAGGAGCGTGACTAGACCAATACTTACTTACAATTCAGCAGTTTGGTGGATTGTGATAGAGAAAAAGTGCTACGTTAGGATTACAAAATAGGTTCAGAGACCATGTTGTCTTGGCATAGGCGAAGAGATGGACCACGCCCACTAGGGCACTGGAGACTATTTTAGATATCCGACCTATTGACCTACAGATTAAGAGTGCGGCATTATCATTAACAGGGTTGCTGTGAGTATAGTCAAAATACGGGGATAATTTTATGAACGCGCGTTGTTGATTTCATATATCGACTGTTATGAACATCATCCATACAAAATGTGTATGTGAGCCAACCTTATGTTAGAATGACATTGCCTGTACTGGGAAGCTGTGGTGCAATTTGGGAAGGCATTTGTAAACACACAACCATGGAAGGAATGCAACACAAGTTCCAAAACAAACAAAAACTTTTTGGATTTTGTCTTGAGGATAAAAATGTGATTTGTGAAAAATTAAGTGACGATTGGGTAACAAATGAAGTCTCCAACTTGGCTGCAAAAAACGACCGAGGGACAAGTGGCACAGAAGGGAAATGCGGGCAGTCGGACGTATTCAAGCCGAATAAGGATAAATTTCTGAATCGAAACTTGCATTTTATTGCAGCTATACTAGTGAAACGGGGTAGAGGATGCGATTTGTAATAAATTCTATATTAGTTTCTTTCATATGGAGGCCATCGTAGTGCAGAGGTTAGTATGTCCGCCTATAACCCTGAACCCAGAAAACAGTAAACAGGCGTTAATTTCGGCCGGGCCGAACTTTGGTTACCCAACACCTTGGGTATATATGTAAACCACCTTTCGTCAGAATCCGGCGAAAATTTCATACCTTATGCCCCATAGCAGCTTTATCGAAATATGTTCCGATTTGGACCAAATACTTTTAAGTACAAGTCATTTTTCAATTGTGTATAACAAAATATTGGTCCTTTTAGTAGTTATATCTAAAAAAAGAGATCTGAACCATATATGACACGGATGTCGAAAAGCCTAAAATAAGTCACTGTGTCAAATTTCAGTAAAATCGAATGAATGAATTATAAATGCGCCTTTTATGGGGCCAAGACTTTTAATCGAGATATCGGTCCATATGGCAGCTATATCCAAATCTGGATCGATCTGAGTGAAATTAAAGAAGGATGTCTAAGAGCCTAACGCAACTCACTGCCTAAAATTCCGCAAAATCGGACAATAAATGCGCCTATTATGGCCCCAAAACCCTAAATCGGAGGATCGGTCTATATTGCAGCTATATCCAAATCTGGACCGATCTGGGCCAAACTAACGAAGGATATCGAGGGGCCTAACACAACTCACTGTCCCAAATTTCAGCAAAATCGGATAATAAATGTGGCTTTTATGGGCCTAAGACTCTAAGTCGGAGGATCGGTCTATATGGCAGCTATATCCAAATATTGACCGATCTGGGCCAAATTGACGAAGGATGTCGAAAGGCTTAACATAACTCATTGTCCCAAATTTCAGCAAAATCGGATAATAAATGTGGCTTTTATCTGCCTAAGACCCCAAATCGGCGGATCGGTCTATATGGGGGCTGTATCAAGATATAGTCCGATATAGCCCATATTCGAACTTAACGTGCTTATGGATAGAAAAAAAGAATCTGTGCAAAGTTTCACCTCAATATCTTTATTTTTAAAGACTGTAGCGTGATTTCAACAGACAGATGGACGGACATGCCTAAATCGTCTTTGATTTTTACGCTGATCAAGAATATATATACTTTATAGGGTCGGAAATGGATATTTCGATGTGTTGCACACGGAATGACAAAATGAATATTCACCCATCCTTCGGTGGTGGGTATAAAAATATCCTTCTTAGCTATATAGTAGTTACAAACGCTATAACCAACTGAATATTCGCCCTTATGCCATTGTGGCCGAGGTTGTAAAAAAAGGGAACGAAATGAGCTCGAGGAAACAAAGCAAGGCGGAAAAAAAGCTCAGGCAACCGAAAGGGAAATGAAAGAAATCTTTTTGCAAAGTAATGTTCTTACAAAACACTTTTACCATAATCGCTTTTGTTCGCCCGACCTCCACCCGGCATCTATCGCCTGTCACCTCATCCCATTCCATCCCGGCTCATCCCAGCCACATCGCCGGATGATGCGTAACAAGCGAAAGGATGTTCTTCCATTAAATGCGTATGTTTGATGGTGTTTGTTTTATTTGCAAGAGTACACCGAAACGTATTACTTAGGCGGGTATGTGTGTGTGTGTGTGGGAGTGCGCATAAGGATGCGAGGGGTTTAGGGTGCATATGCGAAGAATGTATTTTCTAGACAAAATAGCTCCGGTGGTGGTGGTGCGGCGGCTAGGGGGATATGAGATTTTGTATTCGTGCTGAGGGGGGACCCCAACTTGAGGGAGGTGGTGATAAAAACAAATCTGTTTCTCTTGGCTTTTGTCCTTTTATTTCTCAGGGATTTGCACTAGCTACCGCTTCCAATTGCAGGGCCACAAACCAAGATTTTATTTGGCAATTGTGAAATTTTAACTTATGACAGTGTTAAGTTTATCATATTCTACTCGTGCCACAGTTTCCGCTTCAGCGAACGAGCGCCATAAAGGAATGATATTCATGTGCGCGCAATAACCGACAAGCGTGTGTGCATTGGTATGCTGCGAAAAGTAAGCAGAAGAAAATTTAAGAAATCAGTTTTTTTTCTACCATAGTCAGACCACCCTAGTGTAATATGTTCCCTACAAGGTTTTATTAGTTTAAGGCTAGTATTTCAATGCAATGCGTGTAGATGGGTTTCTTTTTCATGGGCTACCCCTCCTCCTGCCTGTGCTGCTGATGTTGTGAAAACTTTTGAAGAAGGGTCATAATTGTTCATTGTTTTCCGGCCAGATCATATTGGAGTTACGTCTCTTGAGTGTTGACTGCGTTGCCTTGAAAGGAGGCGCATCGAGGAAAAAACTTTTCCGAAATAAAAGTACAAAACAAAACAAAAGTTGGCAATTTAAATTTAGGGGTTAATTATTTTCAATGAATGAACACCCGAGACTCCCTCTCGATTTACCATTTACCATTTCCCACTCATCATGCCTCACCCTCACCGAATTACGACGGCTGCCCGTTTTACCCAATTATTGTTATGGATAAAAAAAACTTAAGTAATTGGTTTTATATTTGAAAAATACAAGAGCAAGCATGTAATAAAGGCCAGGCGTTATGAGCATATATACACATTTATAAAATAATGAAATTTCCATTTTAGCACACAGACATAATGGAAAATCTGCTGGCAGGAAGAGGGCAGAAAAGTCAAACACTACTACCGCACCACTTATTGAATGTAGTATGACCCAAGGATGGTAGGAGTCTTCAAGACCAGCATGAATATTTTCAGCATAGCACTGCCCAAAAAGGTTTATAAGCATCATACTCTAATAATTTCAACGATTATCCATGTTCTTATTATATTTATGTATATGTCTGTCGGTGGTTGAAATAGAGATTTTAATAAACCCAACTTATGGCGAAAGTTTCTTGGCCAAAAAGTTTGCAATTAACATGGGTCCAAGCGCACTAAACGAACTGGAGAGAAAGAAGTCAGCACTTGGTACACTTCTGGCAAATAATGCCTTCCCTTTTTCCACTAAAGCCTAGCCACAAGATCGCCAAATGTATGATGTAATCAGGGAACTTTGGAACAATCAATTAACCGATTGATTCAAGTTAAAACCAGTAAGGAAAGGCAAAAGATGGGCGGTGCCGACTGTATAATACCCTACATACCCTACCTTACAGAATTCGTCTCTACGCCAAAAAATGGATGTGTCAAATTTGAAGACGATTGGAAGAAATTTGCGACCTGTAGCTTGTACACAAATTAACATGGACAGACAGACGGACATAGCTAAATCGAATCAGGAATGGATTCTGAGTCGATCGGCATGATTACCAATGGGTCTATCTTTCTTCCTTCTGTGCGTAACAAACAAATGCACTAAATTAAAATACCCTGTACCACAGTGGTGCTGTACGGTATAAATATTGCGGGCCCTTGAGCTAGCTGAACAACAATTTGTCTTTAATATGCTTCTTAATGGCTGGGACATTGAGCTCCAATTTGTGTGAAGTTCATTGCTGTCATTAGAAGCTTGGCTTTAAGCTACAGGGCGCGTCCACAGGTTGCGGATAGTGAAATGCTCCATACTGAGTAGCTGCAATGGCAGTCGCGGACAATCAGCGGAGAGTCTCAGCGAGATACCGGGCGGGACCGGCACTTGCCCTCCACCGTGGTCGCATCTGTCGAGTTCTTTGTGCATTATCTCTTTTTAGGCAAGCAAAGAATAATGAATAAAGACGGAGGAGGAGCTATTGGGTTGCCCAAAAAGTAATTGCGGATTTTTTAAAAGAAAGTAAATGCATTTTTAATAAAACTTAGAATGAACTTTAATCAAATATACTTTTTTACACTTTTTTTCTAAAGCAAGCTAAAAGTAACAGCTGATAACTGACAGAAGAAAAAACAATTACAGAGTCACAAGCTGTGAAAAAATTTGTCAACGCCGACTATATGAAAATCCGCAATTACTTTTTTGGGCAACCCAATATATGAAGTTATAGTACGATTCGGGGCTCAAGAAGCAAAATCGGGTGATCGGTTTATATGAGAGCTGTATCAAGCCATAGATCGATTCTGACCATATTGCACACGTAAGTCGAAAGCCATTGGAAGAGCCGTTGTAAAAAAATTTTAACAAATCGGGTGAGAATTGCGCTCTCTAGAGGCTCATGAAGTGAAGATCCCAGATCGGATTATATGGCAGCTATATCAGGTTATGAACTGACTTAAACCATACTTCGCTCAGTTATTGGATGTGATATCAAAACACTATGTGCAAAATTTCTGTCAAATCGGACGAGAATTGCGCACTCTAGAGGCTCAAGAAGTCAAGACCCAAGATTGGTTTATATGGCAGCTATATCAAAACATGCAACGATTTGGCCCATTTACAATCCCAATCCCGACCTACACTATTAAGAAGTATTTATGCAAAATTTCAACCGGCTAGCTTTACTCCTTCAAAAGTTAGCGTGCATCCGACAAACAGACGGACGGACGGACATTTAAGAAAACACTTCCCTCACTTAGATATCATTATTAGCAAATACATACACCATTGGAAGAATATGAAAGAAATGAAGTAAAATATGGGCGGGTAGCGATGTTTGTTACAATACCAAATGTCTTCATATTTATTTCATTTTAAAAGACATACTCTCGTCATCAGGTTCTACTTAGGCCATAAAATGTGTCAATGAAAGTGAACTAAAAAATAACACAAAAATATGAACTATCTCTGTGGCCATAAAATTATTAGCTCTTTACTCTTCTCCTTTTTTTCTTTTTGGATTAAAACAAAAAAATTGACTTAAAATTCCTCAAAGCGATGACAGCAAGCAAAACGGGTTAGCAATGGGGCACACTTGAGAGTAGAGAGAGAGAGAGAGTTCCTACTGCTGCTGCTGCTGCCACTGTTGTTGCTGGCTGGTATGTTCAAATGTTGCCATCGTTAAATGTATCTGGGGAATAACTAAGAAAGAAAACTTTCTTTCTTTTCTTTCCGACTACACTATAAACAGTTTAGCACAAACTCAAACTGTTAATAGGATTTTATGGCAAGTGATGTCATTATTGCGGTTTAGTTCAATTTAACCCCGTCCTTTGGTCCTTGTTGAAACAGAAACAATCGCAACACACACACACACACACATGCTACAACCCATTGGCACACATGCACACGAACACAAACTTAGAAATATGTGCAAGATGAGAAGGATAATAAAACTTACTTCGGGGAGCCAATAAAAGTATTGAGCTTTTTTTGTGTATGCGGGGCGTGATGCAGCATTCATTTTGAGTCCTATCAATGGGTGACTGTTTCGAATGAAAACAATACCGGAAATTAGAGTTATTTTACCTTTTCGGGGAGAAAGGGATATGTGATGTGCTTTTTGCGGAAAATCACACTAGATTATCTAAATTGGTTCTGCAAAAGGCAAATCACTGATTTAGTTTGCTTGGAAACTGATTTAGTATCTTTTACTGTACTGCTACATCAAAATGCGATTGAGATTTTGATAATTGGTTGCAATTGTATTTAATATCATATTTTGAAGCCTTAACAGACTTAAATAAGCTACTTAGGGAGGTCAAAAACATTTTTTTGTAAAATGTGATACATATGTTGTATGAGGTACATGTTAGTGTTGACAGTATGAAGGTTAGTTTAAAGCAAGAATCAAGCAAGAAAAATATCAAAACAAAACAGAAACCATTAATCCAAAATCTAGCTTCTGGTTTTAAAGAGGGGGAAGGTGGCCCACGTATGAATAAACAAGCAAAAAGGCGTTAATTTCGGCCGGGTCGAACTTCGGCTACGCACCACCTCAGGTATATATGTAAAGCACTTTTCATCAAAATTAGGTGAAAAATTCTTACCTTATATCCAATAGCAGTTATATCAAAATATGTTCCGATTTTGACCAAATACTAATAAGTACAGTAGCTATATCTAAAAATAAACCGATCTGAACCATATACAACAGGATGTCGAAAAGCCTAACATAAGTCACTCAGTCAAATTTCATTGAAATAGCATTATAAATGCGAATTTTAAGGGGCCAAGACTTTAAAACGAGAAATCGGTCTACATGGCAGCTATATCCAAATCTGGACCGATGTGAGCCAAGTTGCACAGAAATGTCGAAAAGCCTAATTTCGTCCCAAATTTCGGCGAAATCGGACAATAACTGCGCCCTTTATGGGCCCAAAACCTTAAATCGAGAGATCGGTCTATATGGCAGCTATATTCAAATCTAAACCGATCTAGGCCAAATTGACGAAGGACGTCGAAGAGCCAAACAGAACTCAATGTCTCAAATTTCAGCGACATCGGGCAATAAATGCGCCTTTTATGGCCCCAAAACCTAAAACCGAGATATCGGTCTATATGGCAGCTATATCCAAATCTGAACCGATCAAGGCCAAATTGAATAAATATGCCGAAGGGTCTAAGACAACTCACTGTCTCAAATTTCAGCAAAATCCGATAATAAATGTGGCTTTTATGGGACTAAGACCCTAAATCGGAGGATCGGTCTATATGGCAGCTATATCCAAATCTGGAGCGATCTGAGCCAAATTCACGAAGGATGTGGAAGGGCCCAACACAACTCACTGTCCCAAGTTTCAGCAAAATCTGATAATAAATGAGGCTTTTGTGGGTCTAAGACCCTAAATTGGCAGATTGGTCTATATGGCAGCTATATCCAAATCTGAACCGATCTGGGCCAAATTGATGAAGGATGTCGAAGGGCCTAGCACAACTCACTGTTCCAAATTTCAGCAAAATCTGATAATAAATGTGCCCTTTATGAGCCTAAGACCCTAAATTGGCGGATCGGTATATATGGCAGCTATATCCCAATCTGGACCGATCAAGCCCAAATTGATGAAGCATGTCGAAGGGCCTAACACAACTCACTGTCCCAAGTTTCAGCAAAATCTGATAATAAATGTGGCCTTTATGAGCGTAAGACCCTAAATCGGCGGATCGGTATATATGGGGGCTTTATAAAGATGTAATCCGATATAGCCCATCTTCGGACTTAACCTACTTATGGATAAAAAAAGAATCTGTGCAAAGTTTCAGCTCAATATCTCTATTTTTAAAGACAGTAGCGTGATTTCAGACAAACGGACAGACGGACGTACAGACGGACCGACATGGCTAAATCGTTTTAGATTTGTACGCTGATCAAGAATATATATAGTTTATAGGGTCGGAAATGGATATTTCGATGTGTTGCAAACGGAATGACAAAATGAATATACCCCCATCCTTCGGTGGTGGGTATAAAAATTGGTGTCAAGTACTAGGGGGGCCACCCCACCCTAAAAACTTCCCCAAAAGTGTGCTTAGTTCGCATCTTGCGAACCCACCACCATTGATTCTGCCACAAATTTACACTAAATGAACTTAGTTGAAGGGCATAGTAGTACTGCCAAGCCTGGCATAAATTAAAGCTTCTGGGAGCCTTAGAAGGCTTATCAGGAGATTGTTTACGATCAATGTGGACATTATCTTCCACGGATACTACGTACGAAATACTTAGGAGGTAGGAGGCCAATGTAGCGCGGAGGTTAGCATATCCGCCTATGGCGCTGAACGCCTGGGTTCGAATCCTGGGGAGAACATAAGAAAAAATTTTCAGTGGTGGTTTTCTACTCCTAATGCTGGCAACATTTGTAAGCTACTATGTAATGTAAATGTAAAACTTCTCTGCAAAGAGATGTCGCACTGCGACACGCCGTTCGTACTCGGCTGTAAAAAGGAGGTCCCTTATCATTGAGGTCCCTTATCATTGAGCATAAACTTGAATCGGACTACACTTATTGATATGTGAGAAGTTTGCCCCTGTTCCTTAGTGGAATGCTCATGGGCAAAATTTGCATTTACAGAAAGGTTTCAATACAGGGATTTATATGGGAGCTATTTTTAAAGACCAGTTTGGACCGCACAAAGCAGTATACGTACAAAATTTTCTGCGAAATCCGATAACAAATTTTAGCTCTAGATGCACAAGATGTCACTTCAGGTGTTCGATTTGTGTGGGAGCTATATCAGGTTATACATGGACTCGGACCATACTTAGCACGGTTATTGGAAGTTGTTACGGAACACGACGTGCAAAATTTCAGCATAAACGAGGTAAAATTGCAGCTTTCAGGGACTCAAAGAATCAAGCCAGTGGTACATACACCAATAAGAAGCATCTGCCCAAAATTTTTAATACAAAGCTAAATAAGCCATTTGCAGCGATAACATTTTTCATTGTAAATGCGGTCAATTCCTAATAGTCTCCCTTGTCTGGTATTGAATTAATACCAAATGGTACTTAAATTAATGTAAATGAAATAATGCCAGCAGGTATTAGCTAAGTACGGTTTTTATACCCACCACCGTAGGATAGGGGGTATATTCATTTAGTCATTCCGTTTGCAAGACATAGAAGTATCGATTTCCGAGCCTAAAAAGTGTATATATTTCGGATCGGACTGTATTTGGATATAGCTTCCATATAAACCGATCTGCCGATAAAGGGTCTGAAGCCCATAAAAGCTTTATTTATTGTCCAATTTCGCTGGGTGGGTTATTTTAAGCTTCCCGACATCTGACTTTAGTATGGTTCAGATCGGACTATGTTTAGATATAGCTGCCATATAGACCGATATGCCGATGAAGGGTCTGAAGCCCATTAAAGCTTTATTTTTCAACCGATTTCGCTGAAATTTGAAACAGTGAACAGTCTGAGGCCTCCTAACATTGGATCCAAATATGGTTCAGATCGGACTATATTTAGATATAGCTGCCATATAGACTGATCTCCCAATAAAGGGTCTGAAGCCCATAAGAGCATTATTTTTTATCCAATTTCACTGAAATTTGAAATAGTGAGTGGTTTTAGGCCACCCGCCATCCGACCCAAATATGGTCAAAATAGGACTGTTTTTAAATATAGTTGTCATATGGACCAATATGCCGGTTAAGGGTCTGAAGCTCGTAAAAGCTTTATATATTACCCGATTTTGTTGAAATTTGAAATACAAAACTCAACAGTGACTTCTATTTATAAGACCTCTCAATGCCCGTGCCGAATTTGGGTGCATAAGTTATCCAATTTCCGTCGGATTGTGACGAAAGGGGGTTTATATATAAATATATACCCGAGGTGTTGTTTTTACTATTATTTTATAAGTGGCCTCATTCAATATAAACAATATCTATTTTCTTCGAATAACAAAGCTGTTTCACACTGACAGTACGATTGACTCCAAAAAAAAAAAAAAAAAAAATCGGGGAATTCCATTTAAAGCATAACCACGTTAACGGATATTGATTGAATGGTGTTGAAATGTGAGTGCATTTTATTTCACACCCTCACAACAACTTCGGGAAAATGGAAATTAAAAAATGTCATATTTGATTCTGGCAAATGTGATGTGAATTTCTGGGAAGCGGCATCAAACAACAAGGTAGCCACAGAAAAACGTATCGATTACGCAATGCAATTTGTTCGTTTACATATTTTAAAGAATAAACCACATACCCAAAGCCTCACACCACAAAAGACAGATTCCTTGAAAACTCGATGGAGACCATCGAAGGCCTTGCCATCCTTGTGTGGGGAAATCAAAGTTGTGCACAGCTTGAATTCATTGCATGGAAGGCTGACTTCTGCTAAATGGTTCACTGGGACACGCAACAGCTCTCTTTCGGAATAAAAGACAAAATAATGCATGTGGAAGCATTGGTCTTGTTTGTGCAGTAGCATGTGTTCCCATGAAGTGTCTTCTTGTTCAGGGCTTACAACTCAGACTGTAGTTTATTTTTTTTTAAATTTTTTTCTTTTTGCCATTTCATGTCGTATACAGTGCCCTTCTTGTCGCCCTCAACACGCCCGTGTTCATGAAGAATTATAACATGCTATTGTAGAGCAGGTGCCCAACAGCATTAGGACACCATGATGAGTGTCACTTCTATGTGATGAGTTACCTCTAAAGAAAATGTTGAAATTACTTGCTTCCAAAGTTTGTAAAGTTTTCATTTGTTCGCTTATTTTGAAAAAAAAAAAGTAAAATGAACTTTTCTATGAGCTATCGGAAATTCTTTCGATTCAACAACAGTTTTTGGCATGAGTGTTATAAAACATAGCCATTGTATGAGCTCAAGTATATGGATTCATTATGAAACTAAGCTATGAATTTCATTAACTAAGGTCACCTTCAATGCATTCCTCACTTAAGGTCTTTCTCCCATAAAGCATTTGTTATTTATTTTGAACACAATTTTAAGCATTTAAATGCATTGGATACTCGTATATCCGTGCCGAGTATGGTCCAGATTGGACCGAAATTGGATATAGCTGTTACATAGGCCGATCTTCATATTAAAGCCTTCAGTCTTTAAAAGGTAGTATTTTTTAACCAATTACGCCCTAAGGACAACAAGCCGGGTGCTTTCTGTTATATGGTAGGCCATTTAAGGTAAGAGGCGTCTTCTGCCTGGCCTCCCGATTTGAGACCCTTAGTATATGGAAGTCGCAGATGTTGGCCGACTTTGTTGCATTTTTTATACCCCACACCACTACTGTCGTACAGGGTATTATAACTTAGTGAATTAGTTTGTAACACCCAAAAGGAAGAGAGATAGACCCATTGATAAGTATATCGATCGACTCAGAATAACTTTCTGATTCGATTTAGCTATGTCCGTCTGTCTGTCTGTACGTCTGTCTGTCTGTCCGTCTGTCCATATTAATTTGTGTACAAAGTACAGGTCGCAGTTTTCATTCGATTGTCTTCAATGGCATGTTTCTTGGCCTTGTGAATTTGGAAAAAATCGGTTCAGATCTGGATATAGCTCCCATATATATGTTCGTCCGATTTTCAGTAATAATGCAATAAAATTGTCACTTCTTAATCGATTCTCTCAAAATTTGGCAGGAAGGATTTTTTTACGAGTGTCGATATTACTGGTGAATTTCATGGAAATCGGTTCAGATTTAGATATAGCTCTCATATGTATATATCGCCCAATTTTCAATCCTAGTGCACTGCAAGCACATTTAATGACCAATCTTGCCAATCCGCCCCATGCCACTAAGGACATACACATAAGCTAGTAATTGGCTGGTTATGCGCTCTAAATACTAAAATATAACCTCAAAAGATAAGATCTAAGTTAGGAGTTCTGAGCTAATTACAAAATCCTTAATTGTTTTCCACACCACGCCTCTAAGTTGGCTCATGTCTGGTATTGTGTCTCCACCTACGTACCGCATAAGTGCCCTATGTGTTCCGTTTTAATACAGAAAGCTATACTGACCTTCTCTTACTTCCTTTCAGTAATAGCCTCGTCTTCTCACGAACCGGATCTCCACATACAATTTTCATCGTCCTACCGATCGTTTCACTTTTCCACCGCCATACATACCATTATAATAATACAGAAAGCTATACTGACCTCCTTTCACTTTCTTTCAGTAGCAGCCTCGTCTTCTCACGATCCGGAGATCCCCATACGATTTTCAACGTCCTACCGACCGTTTCACTTTTTCACCGCCATACATGCGTTCGTAGCCTTCGGGTTAACCAATTAACCACTCCTCCGGCCTTCACTGTTAAATCGTCTGATTTCTCATTCCCCCTAACTCCGCTATGGCCCGGTACCCAAACGATGTAAGTCGTGCCATCGTCAGAGAAGGCATAAATCTCCTTCTTACACTCCAAGACTGTTCGGGATCTTACCGTCCTGGCTGTTACTGTCCGTAAAGATGTTCATGTTCAGAAGTCTTCGCGTTAACACCGCACCACCTCACGCATTCTACGATAGCCCGGATCTCTGCCTGTAGGATCGTATTATGGTCTGGCCGTCGAAAACAGATCTCAGTCCTTGCGTTCTCAATGTAGATCCCCAGACCCCCCTCTGTCCTTTAACTACGATACATCTGTATAGCATGATCTCCCAGATGCCAAAATACCGTCAATCCAAGAATGTGCCGCTGGCAGCAGTCCTCAAGTGTCACCTCAGGTATCCGATCGGAAATCCCTTCCATTCCCTTCAGGTTTCCTATCGTCGACCTCGTCTACATAGTGTCCAACAACTGCGACCCTTCTCGGTACACTCCTGAATGTGACACTTCCAATTCAGTGTCCTGTCCATCGAAATCGTTCTATTGAGGAAACGTGATGCGTCAAAGTGGTCCACCTTTGCCTTCCTCGTTAACAAGATGATTTGAAATCTTCTCCGGATTAACATTGAGACCTCTTTGTCTAGCCCAATCTCTGAGACGAGGCATGTGGGGAAGTTGACCGTCGAATTCGGCGTAACATAATCCGATAAGGATGTACAAACGATATGAGAATTTAACTCATGGACGTAAAAAGGAAATTATTGCGTTGCCCAAAAAGTAATTGCGGATTTTTTAAAAGACAGTAAATGTATTTTTAATAAATCTTAGAATGAACTTTAATCAAATATACTTTTTTTACACTTTTATTCTAAAGCAAGCTAAAAGTAACAGCTGATAACTGACAGAAGAAAGAAGGCAATTACAGAGTCACAAGCTGTTAAAAAAATTTGTCAACACCGACTATATGAAAAATCCGCAATTACTTTTTGGGCAACCCAATAAAACCAAGTAAAGCCTTTACAAGCCTAAATTATAGATATTGGCTTCCTTGTGCCATATCGAGCTTTACTCCGACTATGCCCTGGGTTTTTTCCATTAGAAATCATGGATTGCTTTAGAACCTCTCGATATTTATTGAATATTTCATTACTTCCACTTGTTTTCTCATGTTATGCCAAAAAAAAGCAATTACCAAGAAAAAGGCAAAAGACTCTTAACTACTTGTATCATTTCCAGCAAGTTTAACTAAGAGCATACCCATTTTTGTACCACGTCTCATGCATCAGCATCTAGAAGCGTTTTTATGCCATTTCCCTTGCAAGTACTTTGGTAACACCTTAAACTTTTCATTTGCTAAGTACTGTGCATATTTGTTTTAGCCATGGCTATATTTACCAGCACCTAACCGACATATACTTTTTATGGTAAAGAGATTTGAAGATGCGTTCGTCTTCATCATCATCACCATCGTCATCATCATCGTTCACCCGCCCAGCTTAAGTAGAACTCATTTTATATCCCTGAGACCACAATGCCGTTTGTTTTTCTTTCGCTCAATGGGCAAACCTACTTAACCTGCTTTCCCGCAGCTCTTCGCCACTCTTTGCCACTCTTCGCAATCCGGAAAAATTAAAGTTTAAAAATTCATTCATGACATTTTGCCCAAATGGAAAATAGAAAATATGGAATGCAAAACACATCGTTTTATTCTAAGCCCCAAAAGTTTGCATTTGCAGTTCCCCTCCTTTAAAAATGCATACAGTAATCTTCTTTAAAGTTTCAATCATGTTCTGCCTGCTCTGCTTCTTATTTCTTGCTCTTTAGATGTGGAGGTTTATTTCTCCATTTCATATTTTTTTTTGTTTTGTTTCCCATCTCATCCCATCCCATTTCATTTCACTTTATCTTTGGTTTTTGTTCTTTTTGGCAAAGCGTGTACTTCTTGCCTTCCTTTGCCCAACTTTGGGTTCAAATTGCATGTCTTCTTTGTGAGCACACCAAGTGCGCTAAGAACTGTAGAAGGAACCGAAAATACAATTCCTTGCAAGGTTTGATTGGTTTGTTTGTGAAATCTGCAATTCTGGACTAAAATAGAATGGTTTTAAGACAAAGAGGACCTTCTTGTTTGTTTGTCCTTAAATTTATTATACGCCAGCAACATAAAAACCTGGACGTGAAGGAGACTTAAACGAGCAACAGGGTTGAGAAAAAGAAGCAATCAATTGTACCGAACGTACTTCGAAGTTGCATTCATGGCCGAGTATCTGGTTATCTTTGTTGTGGCATCACCACTTTACTTATCATTGGGGAGAAACCCATTCAAATATTTATTGTATGAATGAAAAAAGAAAATGATAACTTTGAAAATTCGCCAAATGTGCAAATATAAATACATATTGAAATACTATTTCGTTTACGAGGAATTCGGCATCGTTGCCCGTTTGCTGTGAATGCAGTTTATGGCCTGCTGCACAAATCGATTTCACCTGATTGCCACCACAACGCCATGCTATGTTGCTAATATTCATTTATATCGCATTTACAATTCAATAGCGCGAATAAATTGAAATCTATATGAGGGGGCAATGAAAATGTGTCAACAATTTCAAATATATTTCATATTACATTACAATGTACAATAGGAGGGATCGAAAAATTGGTTATTTCAATGTGTACTGCTCGATTATTTTTGCAATAGCATTTCATATGAAGCAACAGTCGGCTATATGCATACGAATGTCCCACGATATAAGGGAGATTTTTTTATACCCGAAATATCCATTTCCGACCCCATAAAGCATATATACTTTTACTTAATACTAAATTAATCAGGGACATTCCATAAAGGAACAGTGAATTTTTCTCTCATATCAGTTAAAGTTCAAGCTCAATAATAAGGGCCCTCCATTCTATTGCAGATGTCTCGCGTAGCGACACCACTTGATAGAGAAGGTAAGGTATTTCCTATGGTATGGTATGGCCTATTTCCGTTACTGGGCTATTAAAAGGACGACGAAACTCGGTAAAATGATTGTATTATGCAAATTTTCCCATCAACATTCCACTAAGGAATAGGGGACAACTATTCAGATATCAATGAGTGCTGTTCCATTCAAGTTTAATGATGAGGGAGCTCCTCTTCATAGCCAAATCTGAACTGTATGCCGCAGTGCGATACCTCTTTGGGTAGCTATGCTCAACGAACATTTTTATAAAAAAAGAAGTAAAAGCGTGCTAAGCCGAACCTTATATACCCTCCACCATGGTTTCCATTTGTCAAGTTCCCCGGCGTCCCTTCTTAGTCAAAAAAGGATAAAAGTAATGATTTGATCTGCTATTAGAGCGATATTAAGATATCGTCCGGTTCGAACCACAATTAAATTAAATGTTGAAGACGTGTGTAAAATGTCAGCCAATTTGAATAAGAATTGCGCCCTTTGGGGGCTCAAAAAGTAGAGTAAAGAGATCGATTTATACGTGAGCTGTATCAGGCTATAGACCGATTCAGGCCATAATAAACACGTATGTTGATGGTCATGAGGGGATCCGTTGTACAAAATTTCAGACAAATCGGATAATAATTGCGACCTCTAGAGGCTCAAGAAATCAAGACCCCAGATCGGTTTATATGGCAGCTATATCAGGTTATTGACCGATTCGAGCCATATTTGGCACAGTTATTGGATATCATAACAAAACAGGTAGTGGAAAATTTCATTCCAATCGGATAAGAATTGCGCCTTCTAGAGAGTCAAGAAGTCAAGACCCAAGATCGGTTTATATGGCAGCTATATTAAAACATGGACCGACATAGCCCAATCCCCACCGACCTACACTAATAAGAAGTATTTGTGCAAAATTTCAAGCGGCTTGCTTTACTCTTTCGAAAGTTAGAGGGCTTTCGACAGACGGACGGACGGACATGGCTACATCGACATAAAATGTTACGACGATCAGACGTCTCAGACGAATATTTCGCGTAGTTACAAACAGAAAGACGAAATTAGTATACCCCCATACTATGGTGGAGGGTGTAAAAATTCTTCTCAAAAGAAAGTTTCATCGAAACATTGTCCCTAGAAAAGTTTTATTTAAAATTTCAGATTTTGTCAATTTTATTGTATTTTTATACCCTACACCACCACTGTGGTACAGGATATTACAGATTTGTGCATTTATTTGCAACGCTAAGAAGGAAAAGAGCTAGACACATTGATAAGTATACCGATCGACTCAGAATCACATTCTGATTCGATTTAGCCGGACATTTAGTCTGTCAGTCCGTGAGTCCATGTATTTTTGTAATCAAAGTGCAGGTCGTATTTGTTGTCCGATTGTCACGAAGTTTTGCACATGTCACCTTTCTGGCCCAAGGACAAACGCTATTGATTTTGTGTTTGGTTGTTCTATTTGACATAGGTTGTTGTTCTATTTGTGCAAAATTTCATAGAAATCGGCTCAGATTTATATAGCTCCCATATATGTGCATCGCTCGATTTGGACATAAATGGCCGAAGTAGCTACAATTTTCTACCGATCTGCACACAATTTGGCACGGACTGTTTTGCTACTGATCTTAGCATATCTGAAAAATTTCGTCAAAATCGGTTCGGATTTAAATATAGTTCAAATATATCTTTTATCCGATTTGATCTATAAAGGCTGCAGAAGCCACAATGTTGGTCCGATATTCACCAAATTTGGCGTGGAGTCGTTTTTGGGAAGTCTCAATGTCTGTGCAAAATTTCTTAAAAATCAATTCAAATGTAGACATAGCTCCCACATATATATTTTATCCGATTTGGCCTTTTCAAGCTGTAGAAGTCACAGTTTTGGTCCGATCTTTACAAAATTTAGCATGAGGTGCTTTATTTGACGTCTTCATATCTGTGCAAAATTTCCTTCTGTCCGTGTGTGAGTCCATGTATTCTTGTAATCAAAATTGTGGAATCTTGGAATCAAGGTGCAGGTCGTATTTGTTGTCGGATTATCACGAAATTTTGCACATGTCACTATTTTGGCCCATGGACAAACGCTATTGATTTTAATTTGGTTTAGATTTAGATATATATCTCATATGTATCGTTTATCCGATATGGCGTTTTGAGGCTGTAGAATCCACAATTTTCGTCCTATTTTGCATTAGACGTTTAAATTGACGTTCCAATACGTGCGCAAAATTTCATTAAAATTAGTCCTAATTTAGATATAGCTGTGTATATTTCGTTCGATATGGACTTTTAAGGCAGTACAATCCACAATTTTGGTCACATCTCTACTATATAGGGATGTTCTATTTCATGTCCCATTATGTGTCATTAAAATTGGCACAGGTTTCGATATAACACCCATATAATCTTTTATCCGATATGGCCTTTTAAAGATGTGGAAATCCAAATCTTTTGTCCTATGGTAGGAAAATCTTACAAGGCTCTAAATTGCTTTTTCAAGTGATATCCAAGTTAAAGTCTCACAAGATTTAGTAGTGTAGGTTATTATATAGTCGGCACCGCCCGACTTTTGCCTTTCCTTACTGTTTTTTTTTCTGTGTATGAGACTAAAGACGATGAGGTAATGGATAGAGGATAGCAGCAGATTATATCGCATACCACCGCGCTATAATCTAGGTAACGATAGGAAACCTGGATGGAATAGAAGAGGTTTAAGATCGGATACCTGAGGTCGGATTTTGTAATGACTTTTATACATACTACAATAGAATAGGACCAATTTCTTCATTCCGCTTGTAACGCCTAGAAGTTTCCGTATGTTGCCCTTTTAAATCGATACATATATTCTCGATCACTTATGAAGTCGACCGTCTTTTCGCCTGGCCCACAAACTCTCCGACTGATGAAAATACAAAAGCGCTCCATCTCTTTAGGCAACTTCAAGTAAAGAAAGTCACTTTGTGATTAATTCAGAGCATAAATATATTGAAATGACCGAGTGAGCGATTTTCCATTTCAATGTTGCTGATTTCTTCTGTATTTGCAAATTTCTAGTAAATATGTATGCCAATTTTATGCTGTTTCGATATGTTTGGTATTCTCTTCCATTTGAGTTAAGAATCCACTTGAGTAACTAGAAAATTAAAGATATTCCATAGAAATGAAATGCAATATAATTAGTTTGAGTTTAAGCAATCTCTCTTTGAATACACCATTAGACAAAAGGCCATTCCTGGCTCTAATCATTTCATGGGCAGTCTTTGACTGGTGCCATTTCTACCTGGGCTTCAATGCCTTAAGTATTGTAGAAAGCTTTGTGAACGGCACAAAGGAAGACAAATAAAGGAACATTAATTATAGATTCCCTTTCAATGGTTGGTGCGTTGCCGTCCGTTGTATCTGGTAAGACGACAACAATTATTGTTTTCACATTTTCAAGATAGAGATCGCAAACGAAAAAAAAATGACAAAAAGGACAACAAGCAAACCCTTGGGACAAGAAAAAAAATGTCAAAAGTGGGGACAAAGTTTGAATTGAGACACTAATGCACACCGACATGGAATAGTTGGGTGTTAGACTGCATGGTCAGACACAGAGTCATATGTGGCGCACAAACCCATAGAAGGTTTCTTTAATTATTATATCAGTATTGCAGCATTACTAAAGTGCTGGAAGTTTTGGCGGCAATGCATGAGGGTAGAGGGCAGGGATCGCTGCCAAGTGCAATCTGTGTGCGAGGAATGAGGGTGCACCATGGTATATGAAACAAAATGAATTTTAACACTTTCTTTTTCGTCACTTTTTGGCTTGGCTCTCTGCACTCATGTATCTACTGTCAGCAAGACATTGTCAATAGCTTTGTTTGCCCTATTCTATCCTTTATTCCAGGAAACTTTTTGGCAAGCTGTTTTTCCGTTGCCAGTGACAACAACTCACTCTCTCTCTCTCTCACTCTCTCTGTGTGTTTCTTGTTGTGTATGGATGCGATGCCAAGTGGAAGACGAAAATGAAAACAAGCATCGAATGAAATACCAAATCCTTACTCACTTACACACGCACACATACACACACATGGACAATGTGCTACTTGTCCGCATGCCATGGAAGTGGATGCAGCGTTGAGGGTTGGGGGTATGTATGAGTAGTGTCGATAGTTGTTGTTCAATAAATATTGTACGAGTGTATTGAATGTTTGATGTACTATTTAGAGTTGAGTTAAGCTCAGAAGCCAAAAATAATGGCAAACGAAAAGGATATGTTCAGTCATTCGTTCGTTGGATCGTTCAATGTGACTGCCTTTGTGTTTGATTAAAGTGAAAGAGGAAGGATGGAAAGAAAGAAAAAACTCTTAAGTGAATGGGAATGTGTCCCAGTTTAATAAACAGCAACAAAGACAACAACTACAATGGCAACAAGAACTTAAAGAAAATCAAAAAGGACGAAAGCCAAGACATTCACAAACACATTTCAACGTAAAAATATCCCAGGGATGTTGTTGGCTTTAGTTTGTTTTGTACTACGTGTATTGCTCTTGTTGTTGTTAATGGTGCTGCCGCTTTCTCCTGTCTTGTTTGCGTATGGATATGTGTGTCAGCTTGGAATGATATTATTTCGTATGTGTTTAAGGATATCCTGGGGAAGCTTACATCTAAGTTGATGTTGTTTTCTTAAGGTTTCCAATTGTTTTGCACAGCATCAGGCAATGTATTATGACAATGATTTTCTAAAACTATGTAAGTCGCAAATATTTAAAGGGAATGGGTAACAATTGTTATGGATCGATTGGATCTATTTTAGTCACCACGGTAGCGGATTTGGTAGGGATTATCAGAGTGAGGGTCGGGGTCTGTCGCTACAATAGTATCACAATGGATTAAACTTTTCTAAGTCAAAAATAGACTGCCGCTCTTACCTACACTCTCTATTTTATACCTTAATATGGATTATAAGTCTAAATCGAATCATCGCGGAGAAACATGTTTGTGTGTTATGGCCAGGAAGCTAAATTGTGTAAATTTTTCCCTTTCCAGGTTTCGTTTCATATTCTTGAACTCGAATCATCGTGGAGAAACGTGTTTGTGCGTTATGGACAGGAAGCTAAATTGCGTAAGTTGAGTAAGTTGAGTTCGTGGAAGGCGACCACGCATATAGCTGCCAACTGCAAATTCGCCCACGAACATTCCATTAAGGAACATAAGGGTACTTGTTTTTTTACTGCGTTTTAATACCCATAAGCCGATTTGGAATCGCGAATCGCACTAGGCCCTCCGAAGTTCGAACTAAGTATGGTTCAGTTCGGATAATATTTTAATGCAGCAGGCATATAGACCGACCGGCCAGTTTTTGTACCTAAAAACCTCATTTGCATTTTTACTTGTTTTAAAAAACAATATCTCTGAGATGTACGAACCGACTTAGGCAAAATTTTGTTCGTATCCTTATACTTACATAAAATGGCTTTGACAGAACATTTGTCCCATTAGCCGAACATTGAACATATTTCCAAGCACCTCTATCTTCTGCGCTCCTTCGTATCCTTATTGTTTCCCAAAAAAATGTGATCTCTAAATTCGGAATCAAGCTATCAAGGGGGAACGCCTCACGAGTGGACTCTGTTACTGGGGGCTGCCCCAAACCGAAAAAAAAAAACAACAAAGGCAGGTATTTGGAGAAATAAACTTATTTGACAATCAAATTTCGAGTCGTGAATATGTGAATACAGGGTATTTAAAATTGCTGTGACGAATCTAAAAAATTGCTGAGACGAATCTTAAAAAATCCACTTCGACTCGACTAAAAATGTCCTCAAATGCTCTTAGTTGAAGGGCATATCCGTACAGTACGTAGGTAAATGGAAGCTTCTAGGGACCTTGGACTTATATCAAGTTAAATACCGGCTTTGATAATACTTGCCATGGATGCATGCAAACTTTCAGTGATATCGAATAACAATTGGGGCATCCAGGGGCACATAAAGTTAAATCGAAAGACCATAATATATGGGAGATTAAACAAGTAAAAAGGCGTTAAGTTCGGCCGGCCCGAACTTAGGATACCCACCACCTCGGGTATATGTGTAAACCACCTTTCGTCAAAATCCGGTTAAAAATGAATACGTTATGACCCATAGCAGCTATATCGAAATATGTTCCGATTTCGACCAAAAACTTATAAGTACAAGTCATTGTTCAATTGTGTATAAAAAATTTGGTCTTTAAAGAAGCTATATCTAAAAATAAACCGATCTGAACCATATACGACACGCATGTCGAACACTTTGTCAAATTTCAGTGAAATCAGATTATAAATGCGCCTTTTATGGGGCCAGGACTTTCAATCGAGAGATTTGTCTATATGACAGCTATATCCAAATCTGGACTGATTTGGGCCAAGTTGCAGAAAAATGTCGATAAGCCTAACACAACTCACTGCCCCAAATTTGGGCGAAATCGGACAATAAATGCGCTTTTTATGGCCCCAAAACCTAAAACGGAGAGATCGGTCTATATGGCAGCTATATCCAAATCTTTACCGAACTGTGCAATATAGCAGAAGTATGTCAAGGGGCTTAACTTAACTCACTGTACCAAATTTCGGCGATATCGGACAATAAATGCGCCTTTTACGGGCCCAAAACCTTAAATCGAGAAATCGGTCTATATGGCAGCTATATCCAAATCTAAACCGATCGGAGCCAAATCGCAGAAATATGTGAAAGGGCTTTAGACAACTCACTGCCGCAAACTTCAGCAAAATCGGATAATAAATGTGGCTTTTATGGGCCTATGACCCTTAATCGGAGGATCGGTCAATATGGCAGCTATATCCATATCTAGACCGATCTGAGCCAAATTGACGAAGGATGTCGAAGAGTTTAACACAACTCTCTGTCCGAAATTTCAGAAAAGTCGGTTAATAAATGTGGCTTTTATGGGCCTAAGACCCTTAATCGGGGGATCGGTCAATATGGCAGCTATATCCATATCTAGACCGATCTAAGCCAAATTGACGAAGGATGTCGAAGAGCCTAACACAACTCACTCTCTGAAATTTCAGCGACACCGGATAATAAATGCGCCTTTTATGGGTCCAACACCTTTAATCGAGAGATCGGCATATATGGCAGCTATATCCAAATCTGGACGGATCTGTGCCATATTGCAGAGGTATGTCAAGAGGCTTAACTCAACTTACTGTCCCAAATTTCAGCAAAATCGCATAATAAATATGGCTTTTATGGGTCCAACACCTTAAATCGAGAGATCGGTCTATATGGCAGCTATATCCAAATTTGAACTGATCAGGTCCAAATTGAAGAAAGATGTGAAAGGGCTTTAGACAACTCATTGTCCCTAATTTCAGCAAAATTGGGTAATAAATGTGGCTTTTATGGGCCTAAGACCCTTAATAGGAGGATCGGTCTATATGGCAGCTATATCTATATCTGGACCGATCTAGGCTACATTAACGAAGAATGTTGAAGGGCCTAACATAACTCACTGTCCCAAATTTCAGCAAAATCGGATAATAAATGTGGCTTTTATTGGTCTAAGACCCTAAATCGGCGAATCGGTCTATATGGGGGCTATATCAAGATATAGTCCGATATAGGCCATTTTCGAACTTATCCTGTTTATGGCCAAAAAAAGAATCTGTGCAAAGTTTCAGCTCATTATCTCTATTTTTAAAGACTGTGGCGTGATTTCAACAGTCAGATGGACAGACGGACGGACATGTCTAGATCGTCTTAGATTTTTACGCAAAATCTGAACCAATATTGCCGACTTGCAATCTCCAACGACGTACATCAAAAGAAGTATCTGCTCCAAATTTTTGATCTGATTTTCTTGAAATTTTCAGAGATGGTGTAGATTTATATGACTATGTCCTTATCGACATTTGAGGTCGAGTGCGAGGAACTGCTGCCGACTGCACAGTCTTGGATTGACGGAACCTTATATTGCCTTTTAGAAGATCATGTTATAGGGAAGTATCAAAGCTAGGGGACAGAGTGGGCCTGGGGTTTTACATTGAGATCACAGAGACTGAGATCTGTTATCGACTGTCTGAGCATAATACGGTCCTGCAGATGTAGATCGGGCAAACACGGAATGAGGTGGTATGGTGCTTACGTGAGGACGTCGAGTATGAACATCTTTACGGACAGGAAAGTGGCAATAACTACCAGAACGATAAGGCAGTCTTGGAGTGTAAGAAGAATGTTAACCCCTTCTCTGATAATGGCACAATCCGCATCGTTTGGGTGCCGAATCATAGGGGGGAAGGGAAGAG